>NW_028173062.1:751484-760443 GCF_963971535.1 Notolepis coatsorum
GTACTGGGCAGCTCCTAGTGGTCAACAGTGTTGTACTGGGCAGCTCCTAGTGGTCAACAGTGTTGTACTGGGCAGCTCCTAGTGGTCAACAGTGTCAGACTGTGGTTGTACTGGGCAGCTCCTAGTGGTCAACAGTGTCAGACTGTGGTTGTACTGGGCAGCTCCTAGTGGTCAACAGTGTCAGACTGTGGTTGTACTGGGCAGCTCCTAGTGGTCAACAGTGTCAGACTGTGGTTGTACTGGGCAGCTCCTAGTGGTCAACAGTGTCAGACTGTGGTTGTACTGGGCAGCTCCTAGTGGTCAACAGTGTCAGACTGTAGATATAAAAATAAAATGGCTACCTTGGCACATTTGTCTGCCTCTGATTAGGTGATAATCTCCCCACACTTTAAATTACTTGCAACAGCAGCAAAGCAGCAACTCATATTTCATTGTTTTCTTCCATAAAGTCACAACGTATGGAAAGCCCAAACGGAGAAGAACTCAACACCCTCACTATCTCAGGTGGTGGTAGAGAAAAGCGAAAAGACCCAACGACGGAAGTCGACCATCACCATGGGCTAGTAAATCACCTCGGCGGGGAAAGGGGAAGAAAGATGAAACTGCAAATCAGAGATTTAAGTTTCACCCGCTTGGATTTCAACCAACAGGTGCATCTCCACTCGAATGACCACAGCGTTCCTTCAGATCCCTCAGACTTTATTTTTTCACTGAGCAACTTTCTGCCGGATCTGAGTGATCCTGTTTCCAGCAGCACCTCCGCCCCGACCGACGAGGCCCGAGCGGGAAGCATTAACCGCCGCTCGCTGCTGCACCACTAATGGATCGGACCCATTTCATCAGCAATCTGACGTTTAATGAATATATATTTTATCTTCCGCGTGCCAGTTATCGGAATGTCCTCCCCGTTCCGAGAAAGGGCCACCCGGGGACTCTTTGGACCCTCTGCCCGTCCGACCGGGGCACCTGAGCGCCAATCATACTCATGGCTACCGGCTCCCGCAAGCCTCCCGTGTTTTCTCTCTCTTTCCGCCTCTCCCTCTGCCTTCAATATGGTATGTGGATTAATAATTCATGGGCAGTTATTAGGGCCGGTTCAATAGGAGATGTGCTGATGGAGGGCGGGCCGCGTGGTGAGCGCCCGCAGGGAGGCTGTGTGTTGGTGTGTCAGCCCCCATCTGCCAGAATGCAATAAGGGAACAATGGAGGCCTTGATTTCCACCAGCAGGCCCATAATCTTTAAATGGCTATTAGCAGAAGAGTGCAACCAGTCAATAACCGACAAAAATCCTTTTAAAAGCCTCTCTCTCTCTCTCTCTCTCTCTCTCTCTCTCCCTTCCTCTCAATCTCTCTCTTTCCTTTTCTCTTCGTTCCTTTCAAATTCTGCCCTGTTGGCAGTGTAACTCTCTCTCTCTCTCTCTCTCTCTCTCTCTCTCTCTCTCTCTCTCCCTTCCTCTCAATCTCTCTCTTTCCTTTTCTCTTCGTTCCTTTCAAATTCTGCCCTGTTGGCAGTGTAACTCTCTCTCTCTCTCTCTCTCTCTCTCTCTCTCTCTCTCTCTCTCTCTCTCTCTCTCTCTCTCTCTCTCTCTCTCTCTCTCTCTCTCTCTCTCTCTCTCTGTCTCTTTCTCTCTCTCTGTCTCTCTGTCTGTCTCTCTCTCTCGTTTCCAATCATTGTCCATGTCAAGCCGCAAGTGTTTAATGTCACTGGCGATCAGTGGCGAGAGGATGTCATCATCATAGATGAGATGAAACACAGAGACCATCTCTTATTAGATACTACTGATATGATACTGTAGTTACTGTACTGATATGATGCTGTAGTTACTGTACTGATATGATACTGTAGTTACTGTACTGATATGATACTGTAGTTACTGTACTGATATGATGCTGTAGTTACTGTACTGATATGAGACTGTAGTTACTGTACTGATATGATACTGTAGTTACTGTACTGATATGATACTGTAGTTACTGTACTGATATGATACTGTAGTTACTGTACTGATATGATACTGTAGTTACTGTACTGATATGATGCTGTAGTTACTGTACTGATATGATACTGTAGTTACTGTACTGATATGATACTGTAGTTACTGTACTACTGATATTATACTGTAGTTACTGTACTGATATGATACTGTAGTTACTGTACTGATATGATGCTGTAGTTACTGTACTGATATGATACTGTAGTTACTGTACTGATATGATACTGTAGTTACTGTACTGATATGATGCTGTAGTTACTGTACTGATATGATGCTGTAGTTACTGTACTGATATGATGCTGTAGTTACTGTACTGATATGATACTGTAGTTACTGTACTGATATGATACTGTAGTTACTGTACTGATATGATACTGTAGTTACTGTACTGATATGATACTGTAGTTACTGTACTGATATGATACTGTAGTTACTGTACTACTGATATGATACTGTAGTTACTGTACTGATATGATGCTGTAGTTACTGTACTGATATGATACTGTAGTTACTGTACTGATATGATACTGTAGTTACTGTACTGATATGATGCTGTAGTTACTGTACTGATATGATACTGTAGTTACTGTACTGATATGATGCTATAGTTACTGTACTGATATGATACTATAGTTACTGTACTGATATGATACTGTAGTTACTGTACTGATATGATGCTGTAGTTACTGTACTGATATGATGCTGTAGTTACTGTACTGATATGATACTGTAGTTACTGTACTGATATGATGCTGTAGTTACTGTACTGATATGATGCTGTAGTTACTGTACTGATATGATACTGTAGTTACTGTACTGATATGATGCTGTAGTTACTGTACTGATATGATGATGTAGTTACTGTACTGATATGATACTGTAGTTACTGTACTGATATGATACTGTAGTTACTGTACTGATATGATACTGTAGTTACTGTACTGATATGATGCTGTAGTTACTGTACTGATATGATGCTGTAGTTACTGTACTGATATGATGCTGTAGTTACTGTACTGATATGATGCTGTAGTTACTGTACTGATATGATACTGTAGTTACTGTACTGATATGATACTGTAGTTACTGTACTGATATGATGCTGTAGTTACTGTACTGATATGATGCTGTAGTTACTGTACTGATATGATGCTGTAGTTACTGTACTGATATGATACTGTAGTTACTGTACTGATATGATGCTGTAGTTACTGTACTGATATGATGCTGTAGTTACTGTACTGATATGATGCTGTAGTTACTGTACTGATATGATACTGTAGTTACTGTACTGATATGATGCTGTAGTTACTGTACTGATATGATGCTGTAGTTACTGTACTGATATGATGCTGTAGTTACTGTACTGATATGATACTGTAGTTACTGTACTGATATGATGCTGTAGTTACTGTACTGATATGATACTGTAGTTACTGTACTGATATGATACTGTAGTTACTGTACTGATATGATGCTGTAGTTACTGTACTGATATGATGCTGTAGTTACTGTACTACTGATATGATACTGTAGTTACTGTACTGATATGATGCTGTAGTTACTGTACTGATATGATGCTGTAGTTACTGTACTGATATGATGCTGTAGTTACTGTACTGATATGGTGCTGTAGTTACTGTACTGATATGATACTGTAGTTACTGTACTGATATGATACTGTAGTTACTGTACTGATATGATGCTGTAGTTACTGTACTGATATGATGCTGTAGTTACTGTACTGATATGATACTGTAGTTACTGTACTGATATGATGCTGTAGTTACTGTACTGATATGATACTGTAGTTACTGTACTGATATGATACTGTAGTTACTGTACTGATATGATACTGTAGTTACTGTACTGATATGATGCTGTAGTTACTGTACTGATATGATACTGTAGTTACTGTACTGATATGATACTGTAGTTACTGTACTGATATGATACTGTAGTTACTGTACTGATATGATACTGTAGTTACTGTACTGATATGATGCTGTAGTTACTGTACTGATATGATACTGTAGTTACTGTACTGATATGATGCTGTAGTTACTGTACTGATATGATGCTGTAGTTACTGTACTGATATGATACTGTAGTTACTGTACTGATATGATACTGTAGTTACTGTACTGATATGATGCTGTAGTTACTGTACTGATATGGTGCTGTAGTTACTGTACTGATATGATACTGTAGTTACTGTACTGATATGGTACTGTAGTTACTGTACTGATATGATACTGTAGTTACTGTACTGATATGATACTGTAGTTACTGTACTGATATGATACTGTAGTTACTGTACTGATATGATACTGTAGTTACTGTACTGATATGATGCTGTAGTTACTGTACTGATATGATACTGTAGTTACTGTACTGATATGATGCTGTAGTTACTGTACTGATATGATACTGTAGTTACTGTACTGATATGATGCTGTAGTTACTGTACTGATATGATACTGTAGTTACTGTACTGATATGATGCTGTAGTTACTGTACTGATATGATGCTGTAGTTACTGTACTGATATGATACTGTAGTTACTGTACTGATATGATACTGTAGTTACTGTACTGATATGATGCTGTAGTTACTGTACTGATATGATACTGTAGTTACTGTACTGATATGATGCTGTAGTTACTGTACTGATATGATACTGTAGTTACTGTACTGATATGATACTGTAGTTACTGTACTGATATGATGCTATAGTTACTGTACTACTGATATGATGCTATAGTTACTGTACTACTGATATGATGCTGTAGTTACTGTACTACTGATATGATGCTATAGTTACTGTACTACTGATATGATGCTGTAGTTACTGTACTGATATGATACTGTAGTTACTGTACTGATATGATACTGTAGTTACTGTACTGATATGATGCTGTAGTTACTGTACTGATATGATGCTGTAGTTACTGTACTGATATGATACTGTAGTTACTGTACTGATATGATACTGTAGTTACTGTACTGATATGATACTGTAGTTACTGTACTGATATGATACTGTAGTTACTGTACTGATATGATGCTGTAGTTACTGTACTGATATGATACTGTAGTTACTGTACTGATATGATACTGTAGTTACTGTACTGATATGATGCTGTAGTTACTGTACTGATATGATACTGTAGTTACTGTACTGATATGATACTGTAGTTACTGTACTGATATGATGCTGTAGTTACTGTACTGATATGATACTGTAGTTACTGTACTGATATGATGCTGTAGTTACTGTACTGATATGATACTGTAGTTACTGTACTGATATGATACTGTAGTTACTGTACTACTGATATGATGATGTAGTTACTGTACTGATATGATACTGTAGTTACTGTACTGTACAGTACAGTACAGTAACTACATCATATCAGTAGTACAGTAACTACAGTATCATATCAGTACAGTAACTACAGCATCATATCAGTACAGTAACTACAGTATCATATCAGTACAGTAACTACAGTATCATATCAGTACAGTAACTACAGCATCATATCAGTAGTACAGTAACTACAGTATCATATCAGTACAGTAACTACAGTATCATATCAGTACAGTAACTACAGTATCATATCAGTACAGTAACTACAGTATCATATCAGTACAGTAACTACAGTATCATATCAGTACAGTAACTACATCATATCAGTAGTACAGTAACTACAGTATCATATCAGTACAGTAACTACAGTATCATATCAGTACAGTAACTACAGCATCATATCAGTAGTACAGTAACTACAGTATCATATCAGTACAGTAACTACAGTATCATATCAGTACTGTAACTACAGTATCATATCAGTACAGTAACTACAGTATCATATCAGTACAGTAACTACAGTATCATATCAGT
The DNA here is from genome assembly GCF_963971535.1 of Notolepis coatsorum. NCBI lineage: Eukaryota > Metazoa > Chordata > Actinopteri > Aulopiformes > Paralepididae > Notolepis > Notolepis coatsorum. The sequence continues at coordinate 757,383 of NW_028173062.1, forward strand.
ACAGTAACTACATCATATCAGTAGTACAGTAACTACAGTATCATATCAGTACAGTAACTACAGCATCATATCAGTACAGTAACTACAGTATCATATCAGTACAGTAACTACAGTATCATGTCAGTACAGTAACTACAGCATCATATCAGTAGTACAGTAACTACAGTATCATATCAGTACAGTAACTACAGTATCATATCAGTACAGTAACTACAGTATCATATCAGTACAGTAACTACAGTATCATATCAGTACAGTAACTACAGTATCATATCAGTACAGTAACTACATCATATCAGTAGTACAGTAACTACAGTATCATATCAGTACAGTAACTACAGTATCATATCAGTACAGTAACTACAGCATCATATCAGTAGTACAGTAACTACAGTATCATATCAGTACAGTAACTACAGTATCATATCAGTACAGTAACTACAGTATCATATCAGTACAGTAACTACAGTATCATATCAGTACAGTAACTACAGTATCATATCAGTACAGTAACTACATCATATCAGTAGTACAGTAACTACAGTATCATATCAGTACAGTAACTACAGTATCATATCAGTACAGTAACTACATCATATCAGTAGTACAGTAACTACAGTATCATATCAGTACAGTAACTACAGCATCATATCAGTACAGTAACTACAGTATCATATCAGTACATTAACTACAGTATCATATCAGTACAGTAACTACAGTATCATATCAGTACAGTAACTACATCATATCAGTAGTACAGTAACTACAGTATCATATCAGTACAGTAACTACAGCATCATATCAGTACAGTAACTACAGTATCATATCAGTACAGTAACTACAGTATCATATCAGTACAGTAACTACAGTATCATATCAGTACAGTAACTACAGCATCATATCAGTAGTACAGTAACTACAGTATCATATCAGTACAGTAACTACAGTATCATATCAGTACAGTAACTACAGTATCATATCAGTACAGTAACTACAGTATCATATCAGTACAGTAACTACAGTATCATATCAGTACAGTAACTACATCATATCAGTAGTACAGTAACTACAGTATCATATCAGTACAGTAACTACAGTATCATATCAGTACAGTAACTACATCATATCAGTAGTACAGTAACTACAGTATCATATCAGTACAGTAACTACAGCATCATATCAGTACAGTAACTACAGTATCATATCAGTACATTAACTACAGTATCATATCAGTACAGTAACTACAGTATCATATCAGTACAGTAACTACATCATATCAGTAGTACAGTAACTACAGTATCATATCAGTACAGTAACTACAGCATCATATCAGTACAGTAACTACAGTATCATATCAGTACAGTAACTACAGTATCATATCAGTACAGTAACTACAGTATCATATCAGTACAGTAACTACAGCATCATATCAGTAGTACAGTAACTACAGTATCATATCAGTACAGTAACTACAGTATCATATCAGTACAGTAACTACAGTATCATATCAGTACAGTAACTACAGTATCATATCAGTACAGTAACTACAGTATCATATCAGTACAGTAACTACATCATATCAGTAGTACAGTAACTACAGTATCATATCAGTACAGTAACTACAGCATCATATCAGTACAGTAACTACAGTATCATATCAGTACAGTAACTACAGTATCATATCAGTACAGTAACTACAGCATCATATCAGTAGTACAGTAACTACAGTATCATATCAGTACAGTAACTACAGTATCATATCAGTACAGTAACTACAGTATCATATCAGTACAGTAACTACAGTATCATATCAGTACAGTAACTACATCATATCAGTAGTACAGTAACTACAGTATCATATCAGTACAGTAACTACAGTATCATATCAGTACAGTAACTACAGCATCATATCAGTAGTACAGTAACTACAGTATCATATCAGTACAGTAACTACAGTATCATATCAGTACAGTAACTACAGTATCATATCAGTACAGTAACTACAGTATCATATCAGTACAGTAACTACAGTATCATATCAGTACAGTAACTACATCATATCAGTAGTACAGTAACTACAGTATCATATCAGTACAGTAACTACAGCATCATATCAGTACAGTAACTACAGTATCATATCAGTACAGTAACTACAGTATCATATCAGTACAGTAACTACAGCATCATATCAGTAGTACAGTAACTACAGTATCATATCAGTACAGTAACTACAGTATCATATCAGTACAGTAACTACAGTATCATATCAGTACAGTAACTACAGTATCATATCAGTACAGTAACTACATCATATCAGTAGTACAGTAACTACAGTATCATATCAGTACAGTAACTACAGTATCATATCAGTACAGTAACTACAGCATCATATCAGTACAGTAACTACAGCATCATATCAGTACAGTAACTACATCATCATATCAGTACAGTAACTACAGTATCATATCAGTACAGTAACTAAAGTATCATATCAGTACAGTAACTACAGTATCATATCAGTACAGTAACTACAGCATCATATCAGTACAGTAACTACAGCATCATATCAGTACAGTAACTACAGTATCATATCAGTACAGTAACTACAGCATCATATCAGTACAGTAACTACAGTATCATATCAGTACAGTAACTACAGTATCATATCAGTACAGTAACTACAGCATCATATCAGTACAGTAACTACAGTATCATATCAGTACAGTAACTACAGTATCATATCAGTACAGTAACTACAGCATCATATCAGTACAGTAACTACAGCATCATATCAGTACAGTAACTACAGTATCATATCAGTACAGTAACTACAGTATCATATCAGTACAGTAACTACAGTATCATATCAGTACAGTAACTACAGCATCATATCAGTACAGTAACTACAGTATCATATCAGTACAGTAACTACATCATCATATCAGTACAGTAACTACAGCATCATATCAGTACAGTAACTACAGTATCATATCAGTACAGTAACTACAGTATCATATCAGTACAGTAACTACAGCATCATATCAGTACAGTAACTACAGTA
>NW_028173062.1:760643-832990 GCF_963971535.1 Notolepis coatsorum
GTGTGAAGCCCCTCTACCAGGGAGGAACCTGTAGTGTGAGGCCCCTCTACCAGGGAGGAACCTGTAGTGTGAGGCCCCTCTACCAGGGAGGAACCTGTAGTGTGAGGCCCCTCTACCAGGGAGGGACCTGTAGTGTGAGGCCCCTCTACCAGGGAGGAACCTGTAGTGTGAGGCCCTCTACCAGGGAGGAACCTGTAGTGTGAGGCCCTCTACCAGGGAGGGAACCTGTAGTGTGAGGCCCTCTACCAGGGAGGAACCTGTAGTGTGAAGGGCCCCTCTACCAGGGAGGAACCTGTAGTGTGAGGGCCCCTCTACCAGGGAGGAACCTGTAGTGTGAGGCCCCTCTACCAGGAGGAACCTGTAGTGTGAGGCCCCTCTACCAGGGGAGGAACCTGTAGTGTGAGGCCCCTCTACCAGGAGGAAACCTGTAGTGTGAGGCCCCTCTACCAGGGGAGGGAACCTGTAGTGTGAGGCCCCCCTCTCCAGGAGGAACCTGTAGTGTGAAGGCCCTCTACCAGGGAGGAACCTGTAGTGTGAGGCCCCTCTACCAGGGAGGAACCTGTAGTGTGAGGGCCCTCTACCAGGGAGGAACCTGTAGTTGTGAAGGGCCCTCTACCAGGGAGGAACCTGTAGTGTGAGGCCCCTCTACCAGGGAGGAACCTGTAGTGTGAGGCCCCTCTACCAGGGAGGAACCTGTAGTGTGAGGGCCCCTCTACCAGGGAGGAACCTGTAGTGTGAGGCCCCTCTACCAGGAGGAACCTGTAGTGTGAGGCCCCTCTACCAGGGAGGAACCTGTAGTGTGAGGGCCCCTCTACCAGGGAGGAACCTGTAGTGTGAGGCCCCTCTACCAGGGAGGAACCTGTAGTGTGAGGCCCCTCTACCAGGGAGGAACCTGTAGTGTGAGGCCCCTCTACCAGGGAGGAACCTGTAGTGTGAGGCCCCCTCTACCAGGGAGGAACCTGTAGTGTGAGGCCCCTCTACCAGGGAGGAACCTGTAGTGTGAGGGCCCCTCTACCAGGGAGGAACCTGTAGTGTGAGGCCCCTCTACCAGGGAGGAACCTGTAGTGTGAGGCCCCTCTGACCAGGGAGGAACCGTAGTGTGAGGGCCCTCTTACCACGGAGGAACCTGTAGTGTGAGGCTCCTCTACCAGGGAGGAACCTGTAGTGTGAGGCCCCTCTACCAGGGAGGAACCTGTAGTGTGAGGCCCCTCTACCAGGGAGGAACCTGTAGTGTGAGCCCCTCTACCAGGGAGGAACCTGTAGTGTGAGGCCCCTCTACCAGGGAGGAACCTGTAGTGTGAGGCCCTCTACCAGGAGGAACCTGTAGTGTGAAGGCCCTCTACCAGGGAGGAACCTGTAGTTGTGAGGCCCCTCTACCAGGGAGGAACCTGTAGTGTGAAGGCCCTCTACCAGGGAGGAACCTGTAGTGTGAGGCCCCTCTACCAGGGAGGAACCTGTAGTGTGAGGCCCTCTACCAGGGAGGAACCTGTAGTGTGAGGGCCCCTCTACCAGGGAGGAACCTGTAGTGTGAGGCCCCTCTACCAGGGAGGAACCTGTAGTGTGAGGCCCCTCTACCAGGGAGGAACCTGTAGTGTGAGGCCCCTCTACCAGGGAGGAACCTGTAGTGTGAAGGCCCCTCTACCAGGGAGGAACCTGTAGTGTGAGGCCCCTCTACCAGGGAGGAACCTGTAGTGTGAGGCCCCTCTACAGGGGAGGAACCTGTAGTGTGAGGCCCCTCTACCAGGGAGGAACCCTGTAGTGTGAGGCCCCTCTACCAGGGAGGAACCTGTAGTGTGAGGGCCCCTCTACCAGGGAGGAACCTGTAGTGTGAGGCCCCTCTACAGGGAGGAACCTGTAGTGTGAGGCCCCTCTACCAGGGAGGAACCTGTAGTGTGAAGGCCCCTCTACCAGGGAGGAACCTGTAGTGTGAGGCCCCTCTACCAGGGAGGAACCTGTAGTGTGAGGCCCTCTACCAGGGAGGAACCTGTAGTGTGAGGCCCCCTCTACCAGGGAGGGAACCTGTAGTGTGAGGGCCCCTCTACCAGGGAGGAACCCGTAGTGTGAGGCCCCTCTACCAGGGAGGAACCTGTAGTGTGAGGCCCCTCTACCAGGGAGGAACCTGTAGTGTGAGGCCCCTCTACCAGGGAGGAACCTGTAGTGTGAAGGCCCCTCTACCAGGGAGGAACCTGTAGTGTGAGGCCCCTCTACCAGGGAGGAACCTGTAGTGTGAAGGCCCCTCTACCAGGGAGGAACCTGTAGTGTGAGGCCCCTCTACCAGGGAGGAACCTGTAGTGTGAGGCCCCTCTACCAGGGAGGAACCTGTAGTGTGAAGCCCTCTACCAGGGAGGAACCTGTAGTGTGAGGCCCCTCTACCAGGGAGGAACCTGTAGTGTGAAGGGCCCTCTACCAGGAGGAACCTGTAGTGTGAAGGCCCCTCTACCAGGGAGGAACCTGTAGTGTGAGGCCCCTCTACCAGGAGGAACCTGTAGTGTGAAGGGCCCTCTACCAGGGAGGAACCTGTAGTGTGAGGGCCCCTCTACCAGGGAAGGAACCTGTAGTGTGAGGCCCCTCTACCAGGGAGGAACCTGTAGTGTGAAGGCCCCTCTACCAGGGAGGAAACTGTAGTGTGAGGCCCCTCTACCAGGGAGGAACCTGTAGTGTGAGGCCCCTCTACCAGGGAGGAACCTGTAGTGTGAAGCCCCTCTACCAGGGAGGAACCTGTAGTGTGAAGGCCCTCTACCAGGGAGGAACCTGTAGTGTGAAGCCCCTCTACCAGGGAGGAACCTGTAGTGTGAGGCCCCTCTACAGGGAGGAACCTGTAGTGTGAAGGGCCCTCTACCAGGGAGGAACCTGTAGTGTGAGGCCCCTCTACCAGGGAGGAACCTGTAGTGTGAGGGCCCTCTACCAGGGAGGAACCTGTAGTGTGAGGCCCCTCTACCAGGGAGGAACCTGTAGTGTGAAGGCCCCTCTACCAGGGAGGAACCTGTAGTGTGAGGCCCCTCTACCAGGGAGGAACCTGTAGTGTGAGGCCCCTCTACCAGGGAGGGAACCTGTAGTGTGAGACCCCTCTACCAGGGAGGAACCTGTAGTGTGAGGCCCCTCTACCAGGGAGGAACCTGTAGTGTGAGGCCCCTCTACCAGGGAGGAACCTGTAGTGTGAGGCCCCTCTACCAGGGAGGAACCTGTAGTGTGAGGCCCCTCTACCAGGGAGGAACCTGTAGTGTGAGGCCCCTCTACCAGGGAGGAACCTGTAGTGTGAGGGCCCTCTACCACGGAGGAACCTGTAGTGTGAGGCCCCTCTACCAGGAGGAACCTTGTAGTGTGAGGCCCCTCTACCAGGGAGGAACCTGTAGTGTGAAGGCCCTCTACCAGGGAGGAACCTGTAGTGTGAAGGGCCCCTCTACCAGGGAGGAACCTGTAGTGTGAAGGGCCCTCTACCAGGGAGGAACCTGTAGTGTGAGGCCCCTCTACCAGGGAGGAACCTGTAGTGTGAGGCCCCTCTACCAGGGAGGAACCTGTAGTGTGAGGCCCCTCTACCAGGGAGGAACCTGTAGTGTGAAGGGCCCTCTACCAGGGAGGAACCTGTAGTGTGAGGCCCCTCTACCAGGGAGGAACCTGTAGTGTGAAGCCCCTCTACCAGGGAGGAACCTGTAGTGTGAAGGGCCCTCTACCAGGGAGGAACCTGTAGTGTGAAGGGCCCTCTACCAGGGAGGAACCTGTAGTGTGAGGCCCCTCTACCAGGGAGGAACCTGTAGTGTGAGGCCCCTCTACCAGGGAGGAACCTGTAGTGTGAGGCCCCTCTACCAGGGAGGAACCTGTAGTGTGAAGGCCCTCTACCAGGGAGGAACCTGTAGTGTGAGGCCCCTTTACCAGGGAGGAACCTGTAGTGTGAAGGGCCCTCTACCAGGGAGGAACCTGTAGTGTGAGGCCCCTCTACCAGGGAGGAACCTGTAGTGTGAGGGCCCCTCTACCAGGGAGGAACCTGTAGTGTGAGGGGCCCCTCTACCAGGGAGGAACCTGTAGTGTGAGGCCCCTCTACCAGGGAGGAACCTGTAGTGTGAGGCCCCTCTACCAGGGAGGAACCTGTAGTGTGAGGCCCTCTACCAGGGAGGAACCTGTAGTGTGAGGGCCCTCTACCAGGGAGGAACCTGTAGTGTGAGGCCCCTCTACCAGGGAGGAACCTGTAGTGTGACGGCCCTCTACCAGGGAGGAACCTGTAGTGTGAAGCCCCTCTACCAGGGAGGAACCTGTAGTGTGAAGGCCCCTCTACCAGGGAGGAACCTGTAGTGTGAAGCCCCTCTACCAGGGAGGAACCTGTAGTGTGAAGGCCCCTCTACCAGGGAGGAACCTGTAGTGTGAAGCCCCTCTACCAGGGAGGAACCTGTAGTGTGAGGCCCCTCTACCAGGGAGGAACCTGTAGTGTGAAGCCCCTCACTAGGGAGGAAACCTGTAGTGTGAGGCCCCTCTACCAGGAGGAACCTGTAGTGTGAGGCCCTCTACCAGGGAGGAACCTGTAGTGTGAGGCCCCTCTACCAGGGAGGAACCTGTAGTGTGAGGCCCCTCTACCAGGAGGAACCTGTAGTGTGAGGCCCCTCTACCAGGGAGGAACCTGTAGTGTGAGGCCCCTCTACCAGGGAGGAACCTGTAGTGTGAGGGCCCTCTACCACGGAGGAACCTGTAGTGTGAGGCCCCTCTACCAGGGAGGAACCTGTAGTGTGAGGCCCCTCTACCAGGGAGGAACCTGTAGTGTGAAGGCCCTCTACCAGGGAGGAACCTGTAGTGTGAAGGGCCCCTCTACCAGGGAGGAACCTGTAGTGTGAAGGGCCCTCTACCAGGGAGGAACCTGTAGTGTGAGGCCCCTCTACCAGGGAGGAACCTGTAGTGTGAGGCCCCTCTACCAGGGAGGAACCTGTAGTGTGAGGCCCCTCTACCAGGGAGGAACCTGTAGTGTGAGGGCCCTCTACCAGGGAGGAACCTGTAGTGTGAGGCCCCTCTACCAGGGAGGAACCTGTAGTGTGAGGCCCCTCTACCAGGGAGGAACCTGTAGTGTGAGGCCCCTCTACCAGGGAGGAACCTGTAGTGTGAAGGGCCCTCTACCAGGGAGGAACCTGTAGTGTGAGGCCCCTCTACCAGGGAGGAACCTGTAGTGTGAAGCCCCTCTACCAGGGAGGAACCTGTAGTGTGAAGGGCCCTCTACCAGGGAGGAACCTGTAGTGTGAGGCCCCTCTACCAGGGAGGAACCTGTAGTGTGAAGGGCCCTCTACCAGGGAGGAACCTGTAGTGTGAGGCCCCTCTACCAGGGAGGAACCTGTAGTGTGAGGCCCCTCTACCAGGGAGGAACCTGTAGTGTGAGGCCCCTCTACCAGGGAGGAACCTGTAGTGTGAGGCCCCTCTACCAGGGAGGAACCTGTAGTGTGAGGCCCCTTTACCAGGGAGGAACCTGTAGTGTGAAGGGCCCTCTACCAGGGAGGAACCTGTAGTGTGAGGCCCCTCTACCAGGGAGGAACCTGTAATGTGAGGCCCCTCTACCAGGGAGGAACCTGTAGTGTGAGGCCCCTCTACCAGGGAGGAACCTGTAGTGTGAGGCCCCCTCTACCAGGGAGGAACCTGTAGTGTGAGGCCCCTCTACCAGGAGGAACCTGTAGTGTGAGGCCCCTCTACCAGGGAGGAACCTGTAGTGTGAAGGGCCCTCTACCAGGGAGGAACCTGTAGTGTGAGGGCCCTCTACCAGGGAGGAACCTGTAGTGTGAGGCCCCTCTACCAGGGAGGAACCTGTAGTGTGAAGGGCCCCTCTACCAGGAGGAACCTGTAGTGTGAGGCCCCTCTACCAGGGAGGAACCTGTAGTGTGAGGCCCCTCTACCAGGGAGGAACCTGTAGTGTGAAGCCCCTCTACCAGGAGGAACCTGTAGTGTGAGGCCCCTCTACCAGGGAGGAACCTGTAGTGTGAAGCCCCTCTACCAGGGAGGAACCTGTAGTGTGAGGCCCCTCTACCAGGGAGGAACCTGTAGTGTGAGGCCCCTCTACCAGGGAGGAACCTGTAGTGTGAGGCCCCTCTACCAGGGAGGAACCTGTAGTGTGAGGCCCCTCTACCAGGGAGGAACCTGTAGTGTGAGGCCCCTCTACCAGGGAGGAACCTGTAGTGTGAGGGCCCTCTACCAGGGAGGAACCTGTAGTGTGAGGCCCCTCTACCAGGGAGGAACCTGTAGTGTGAGGCCCCCTCTACACGGGAGGAACCTGTAGTGTGAGGCCCCTCTACCAGGGAGGAACATGTAGTGTGAAGGGCCCTCTACCAGGGAGGAACCTGTAGTGTGAGGCCCCTCTACCACGGAGGAACCTGTAGTGTGAGGCCCCTCTACCAGGAGGAACATGTAGTGTGAAGGGCCCTCTACCAGGGAGGAACATGTAGTGTGAGGCCCCTCTACCAGGGAGGAACCTGTAGTGTGAGGCCCCTCTACCAGAGAGGAACCTGTAGTGTGAGGCCCCTCTACCAGGGAGGCAACCTGTAGTGTGAGGCCCCTCTACCAGGGAGGAACCTGTAGTGTGAAGGCCCCTCTACCAGGGAGGAACCTGTAGTGTGAGGCCCCTCTACCAGGGAGGAACCTGTAGTGTGAGGCCCCTCTACCAGGGAGGAACCTGTAGTGTGAGGCCCCTCTACCAGGGAGGAACCTGTAGTGTGAGGCCCCTCTACCAGGGAGGAACCTGTAGTGTGAGGCCCCTCTACCACGGAGGAACCTGTAGTGTGAGGCCCCTCTACCAGGGAGGAACCTGTAGTGTGAGGCCCCTCTACCAGGGAGGAACCTGTAGTGTGAGGCCCCTCTACCAGGGAGGAACCTGTAGTGTGAGGCCCCTCTACCAGGGAGGAACCTGTAGTGTGAGGCCCCTCTACCAGGGAGGAACCTGTAGTGTGAGACCCCTCTACCAGGGAGGAACCTGTAGTGTGAGGCCCCTCTACCAGGGAGGAACCTGTAGTGTGAGACCCCTCTACCAGGGAGGAACCTGTAGTGTGAGGCCCCTCTACCAGGGAGGAACCTGTAGTGTGAGGCCCCTCTACCAGGAGGAACCTGTAGTGTAGGCCCCTCTACCAGGGAGGAACCTGTAGTGTGAGGCCCCTCTACCAGGGAGGAACCTGTAGTGTGAGGCCCCTCTACCAGGGAGGAACCTGTAGTGTGAGGCCCCTCTACCAGGGAGGAACCTGTAGTGTGAGGCCCCTCTACCAGGGAGGAACCTGTAGTGTGAGGCCCCTCTACCAGGGAGGAACCTGTAGTGTGAGGCCTCTACCAGGGAGGGGAACCTGTAGTGTGAGGCCCCTCTACCAGGAGGAACCTGTAGTGTGAGGCCCCTCTACCAGGGATGAACCTGTAGTGTGAGGCCCCTCTACCAGGGAGGAACCTGTAGTGTGAGGCCCCTCTACCAGGGAGGAACCTGTAGTGTGAGGCCCCTCTACCAGGGAGGAACCTGTAGTGTGAGGCCCCTCTACCAGGGAGGAACCTGTAGTGTGAAGGGCCCTCTACCACGGAGGAACCTGTAGTGTGAGGCCCCTCTACCAGGGAGGAACCTGTAGTGTGAGGCCCCTCTACCAGGGAGGAACCTGTAGTGTGAAGGCCCCTCTACCAGGGAGGAACCTGTAGTGTGAGGGCCCTCTACCAGGGAGGAACCTGTAGTGTGAGGGCCCTCTACCAGGGAGGAACCTGTAGTGTGAGGCCCCTCTACCAGGGAGGAACCTGTAGTGTGAGGCCCCTCTACCAGGGAGGAACCTGTAGTGTGAAGGGCCCTCTACCAGGGAGGAACCTGTAGTGTGAGGCCCCTCTACCAGGGAGGAACCTGTAGTGTGAGGCCCCTCTACCAGGGAGGAACCTGTAGTGTGAAGGGCCCTCTACCAGGGAGGAACCTGTAGTGTGAAGGGCCCTCTACCAGGGAGGAACCTGTAGTGTGAGGCCCCTCTACCAGGGAGGAACCTGTAGTGTGAGGCCCCTCTACCAGAGAGGAACCTGTAGTGTGAAGGCCCTCTACCAGGGAGGAACCTGTAGTGTGAGGCCCCTCTACCAGGGAGGAACCTGTAGTGTGAGGCCCCTCTACCAGGGAGGAACCTGTAGTGTGAAGGGCCCTCTACCAGGGAGGAACCTGTAGTGTGAGGCCCCTCTACCAGGGAGGAACCTGTAGTGTGAAGGGCCCTCTACCAGGGAGGAACCTGTAGTGTGAGGCCCCTCTACCAGGGAGGAACCTGTAGTGTGAGGGCCCTCTACCAGGGAGGAACCTGTAGTGTGAGGCCCCTCTACCAGGGAGGAACCTGTAGTGTGAGGGCCCTCTACCAGGGAGGAACCTGTAGTGTGAAGCCCCTCTACCAGGGAGGAACCTGTAGTGTGAGGCCCCTCTACCAGGGAGGAACCTGTAGTGTGAGGCCCCTCTACCAGGGAGGAACCTGTAGTGTGAAGGGCCCTCTACCAGGGAGGAACCTGTAGTGTGAGGCCCCTCTACCAGGGAGGAACCTGTAGTGTGAGGCCCCTCTACCAGGGAGGAACCTGTAGTGTGAAGGGCCCTCTACCAGGGAGGAACCTGTAGTGTGAAGGGCCCTCTACCAGGGAGGAACCTGTAGTGTGAGGCCCCTCTACCAGGGAGGAACCTGTAGTGTGAGGCCCCTCTACCAGAGAGGAACCTGTAGTGTGAGGCCCCTCTACCAGGGAGGAACCTGTAGTGTGAGGCCCCTCTACCAGGGAGGAACCTGTAGTGTGAGGCCCCTCTACCAGGGAGGAACCTGTAGTGTGAGGCCCCTCTACCAGGGAGGAACCTGTAGTGTGAAGGGCCCTCTACCAGGGAGGAACCTGTAGTGTGAGGCCCCTCTACCAGGGAGGAACCTGTAGTGTGAAGGGCCCTCTACCAGGGAGGAACCTGTAGTGTGAGGCCCCTCTACCAGGGAGGAACCTGTAGTGTGAGGCCCCTCTACCAGGGAGGAACCTGTAGTGTGAAGGCCCCTCTACCAGGGAGGAACCTGTAGTGTGAGGCCCCTCTACCAGGGAGGAACCTGTAGTGTGAGGGCCCTCTACCAGGGAGGAACCTGTAGTGTGAGGGCCCTCTACCAGGGAGGAACCTGTAGTGTGAGGCCCCTCTACCAGGGAGGAACCTGTAGTGTGAGGGCCCTCTACCAGGGAGGAACCTGTAGTGTGAAGCCCCTCTACCAGGGAGGAACCTGTAGTGTGAGGCCCCTCTACCAGGGAGGAACCTGTAGTGTGAGGCCCCTCTACCAGGGAGGAACCTGTAGTGTGAGGCTCCTCTACCAGGGAGGAACCTGTAGTGTGAGGCCCCTCTACCAGGGAGGAACCTGTAGTGTGAGGGCCCTCTACCAGGGAGGAACCTGTAGTGTGAGGCCCCTCTACCAGGGAGGAACCTGTAGTGTGAGGGCCCTCTACCAGGGAGGAACCTGTAGTGTGAGGCCCCTCTACCAGGGAGGAACCTGTAGTGTGAGGCCCCTCTACCAGGGAGGAACCTGTAGTGTGAGGCCCCTCTACCAGGGAGGAACCTGTAGTGTGAGGCCCCTCTACCAGGGAGGAACCTGTAGTGTGAGGCCCCTCTACCAGGGAGGAACCTGTAGTGTGAGGCCCCTCTACCAGGGAGGAACCTGTAGTGTGAGGCCCCTCTACCAGGGAGGAACCTGTAGTGTGAGGCCCCTCTACCAGGGAGGAACCTGTAGTGTGAGGCCCCTCTACCAGGGAGGAACCTGTAGTGTGAGGCCCCTCTACCAGGGAGGAACCTGTAGTGTGAAGGGCCCTCTACCAGGGAGGAACCTGTAGTGTGAGGCCCCTCTACCAGGGAGGAACCTGTAGTGTGAGGCCCCTCTACCAGGGAGGAACCTGTAGTGTGAGGCCCCTCTACCAGGGAGGAACCTGTAGTGTGAGGGCCCCTCTACCAGGGAGGAACCTGTAGTGTGAGGCCCCTCTACCAGGGAGGAACCTGTAGTGTGAGGCCCCTCTACCAGGAGGAACCTGTAGTGTGAGGCCCCTCTACCAGGGAGGAACCTGTAGATCTACATGTTTGCTGGGCCTCTCGACTTGTGTGATACACACAGGTGTGATGGCATGTGTGATAACGTGATGTTTACATCCGTCTGCTGTCTCGCGGCCGTGTTTCAGAGCTGGAGCTAAAAAGGTTCTTTAGTTAAAGAACGGGTTCCCCTTTGTTCCTTCTCCAAAACAGGAAGCTTACAGTATAATCACATGTTTCTTCATAAGCTTACAAAGCTTACAGTATAATCGCATGTTTCTTCATAAGCTTACAGTATAATCGCATGGTTCTTCATAAGCTTACAGTATAATTGCATGTTTCTTCATAAGCTTACAGTATAATCGCATGTTTCTTCATAAGCTTACAGTATAATCGCATGTTTCTTCATAAGCTTACAGTATAATCGCATGTTTCTTCATAAGCTTACAGTATAATCACATGGTTATTCATAAGCTTACAGTATAATCGCATGGGACCTGGGCTTGAACTATGACCTCTGCCAGTGGGTCTTGGACTTCCTGACGGGCAGACCCCAGGTGGTGAGAGCAGGCACCTCCTCATCCATCACCCTCAACATAGGGGCCCCCCAGGGCTGTGTTCTGAGTCCCCTCCTCTACTCCCTGTACACACACGACTGTGTGGCTCAGCGGAGTAGCAACACAATCATCAAATTTGCTGACGACACAGTGGTGGTGGGCCTGATCTCTGCCAACGACGAGAGGGCCTACCTGGAAGAGGTCAAGGTCCTGGCGGGATGGTGCCAGGAAAACAGCCTCTCCCTGAACGTCAGCAAAACAAAGAAGATGATTGTAGACTTCAGGAGGTCGGGGGTCAAGGACTCAGCATCGACGGGGCACCGGTTGAGAGAGTGAACAGCTTTAAGTACCTCGGAGCCCACATATCCGAGGACTTGACATGGACCACACACATTGACAGTGTTGTGAAGAAGGCACGACAACGCCTCTACTTCCTCAGGCGCCTAAGGAAGTTCCAAGTCAGTCAGAAGATCCTTAAGAACTTCTACTCATGTACAATAGAGAGCATCCTGACTGGCAACATCACCTCCTGGTTTGGGAATAGCACTGCACAAGACCGAAGCAGACTACAAAGAGTGACACGTTCAGCCGAACGCACAATTGGAGGGGGGCTCCCCACCCTCCAGAACATTTACAATAAGCGGTGCAGGGGCAAGGCTAAGAGAATCATTAAAGACTCCAGTCACCCGAACAACTGCCTCTTTGAACTGCTGCGGTCAGGCAAGCGATACCGGAGTCTCAAGGCGAGCACAGAAAGACTCAGAAGAAGCTTCTATCCCCAGGCCATCAGGCTGCTAAACGAACAATGAACACTACACAACAGCAACCATCAAACGCACATAGCACACACATCCACACGCACACACTCACTTTAAACAAACACACTGTAGCACCCACTCCACACACTTTATAGCACACACTCACTTTAAACAAACACACTGTAGCACCCACTCCCCACACTGTATATTTATTGATGAAGGATTGCACTACAACTCGTACACCTTACTGTAAATTGTACCTAAATTGTACCTCATCCCATTTCTGCTTTGCACTATATAGTATTGTACATTAGTACACCGCATAGTATTGTATATTATATGGTAACTCAGTTACGTCTATTCTGCATCGAACATTGTACATATGTCTATACTGAACACTGTGACCTCATTTTCTACTTCTAATTTACATGCTATACTATGTTATTTGATCTTGTCTAGCACAGTCTCTGGAGCGTAACAGTAAGAAGCATTTTGTATGAAAGTATTCTGTACTTCTGTATGACAACTATTAAAGAAACTTGAAACTTGAAACTTGTTTCTTCATAAGCTTACAGTATAATCACATGTTTCTTCATAAGTGTAACTGAGGGGTACAATTCCCTGACTGTATTGATAAGTATGGTATCATTAAACCACTACCGCTTTATGTACTTTAACTACTGGCCATACAGTACACGATATCTCTTCTTCCTCCGCCAGCTTAAGAAATACAGAGTCAATAAACATCTCCTACTCCGTTTCTACCAGGCCATTATACAAAGCATCCTCACCTTCTCCATAACCGTTTGGTACAGCAATCTGGACACTCACTCAAAATACAAACTACAAAGAATCATCAATAAATCCTCAAAAATAATCTGCACCCCCCTCCCTTCCCTCGAATCACTCCACCGCCAAATTACAATCAGGAGAGCCAGGAAAATCATCTCCGACCCCACTCACCCAGCACACCACATCTTCCAGCTGCTGCCCTCCGGGAGGCGCTACAGATCCCTAACCACCAAAACAACCCGGTTCAAAAACAGCTTCTTCCCCACTGCCATACGGACACTGAACTCCCTGTAGCACCCCCCCCCCCCCTGCAGTACCCCCCGCAACCCCCCTTACCTCTGCTGACATGGACATGGACAAACTCACAAACTCTGAACTGTATCTATGTAATTGTGTTTTCTTTTATGTACGCTGTAAGTGATGTTATATGTTCTATGTTTTTGTGGTTTTATGTTTTTTATGTTGGAACTGCTAGAAAACCTGCACTGAAACTAAATTCCACCAGCCTGGCTGTGTGGTCATTAATTAAATAAATTGAATTGAATTGAATCTAAATATGATGAACACTTTCCACAATGAAATCGGTTCCAGTCAAAGGTAATAATCAAATATTTAATATAGCAAAAGGTACATAGAATATTTATCTTACATTTATCATTTGAATGCACTTGTAAGGCAAATGAGTACTCGTAGGCAAATCAACACTGAATGTCCAATCTCTGGTTACGCAGGAAGCAAGTATACAACCTGGCTCTTAGGGAATTACATCTATGGTACACTTAATGATATAGCGGGATATTCTGGAAGGGGTCCTCCCGGTTGTAAGCCGGTAGGGGGGGTAGGAGAGCCGTCGGTAGTAGACCGTCTGGTCAACGATATCTAGGGAGACTTCAAGTACAGAAGACAGTGCGATAGACTCTTGATCCGCAGATGAATACACCTTGGTTCTCTTGTAGGCTGTAGCTCCACAATGAAGAAGAAGCTAGGCGACCTCAGTCTCTCTGAGCGCCGACTCAACTTGACTCCTCTCGGGGGTAAATCCAACACTCACAGGCGTCAGCGATTATCCGCTCCACAAATCACAGTACCAAAGCAAATATATATTCCAGCCGCATAGGGCTCAGCAGTCGTCGGGTAGGTAATCCAGTGTACATGTCCCTCGGTCCTCGCCTAGATCTCCTCGGATGAAAGCGCCATGTGGTCGGCCCAACCTGGATAAGACTCTAGATAACACGAGGAAGCGTTGGAGATGCTGGTCACTTTAGAACTCTAACCGCACAATGCACCATACACGATAGACTATTATTACTTAATAGAAATACGTCGCACTCGACGGTACAGTGCCAAAACTCTGACAATTCAGTTATTAATTCGCACGAGGTCTCAATGCTATTCTAAGGCCAAACAGGCCATACTTCACCGCACGTCGTATCGTGGGTGAGGCTTCACGTTCTGTTACTAAGTTGGGAAGAAGGGTAAGGGACTAAGGGACTTCTACATTTACTTGCGCCATATTTATATGCACGGTGAACAAATAGTGCCACTCTCATTTCGGTAGCCGTATCCCTGAGCGGAGCCGGGGCTAGTACGGACATGTCTCGTCGGTACCTTTGAACTTGACGCCAGGGGCTGGTCCCCTGGCGCCTGGTCCTTTGTCCAATAAGAGAATGAACTATTATGGGCTATAGTAGGCTAAAGGGATATTCCGTGTATATGTACAAGGAATATACAAGGGATATCAAACGACATACAAATACTATTCAATATATATCCATAAATAAATATATATATTCGGTTTAATCTGATCCTTCGTAACAGCCGCCCCCTAATTAGTCCCACCTAATTAGCTAAGCAGAGACAGATTAACCGCACTGTCCACTACTCAATGTCCGCTGTGAGGGTCAGTCAGTTCACAAAGTCATGGGGTCATGGTCGTCATCGATGGTATCGGGGAGCCTTGGCAGTTCTATTAGCCTCGCCACGGGTCGGGTGTAGGTCCGCCCTTGGACGAGCACTTCAGCTGCTCGGACCTTTCCATCGGCACCGGTGATCACTTTGCTTACGCGGCCAGCCGGCCACATAGCTCGGGGTAGTGACTGGTCGATAATCATGACGACTGTTCCTTCTGTCAAATTGTCTCTCTCTTTCACCCATTTCTGGCGGGTCTGTAGAGACGGTAGGTAGTGGAGTAGGAAGCTGTTCCAAAACTTGTCAGCCAATACTTGACTGTACCTCTACATTCTTCGGCCGTTCGCTTCTTCAGGCCTGTACATTGTCTGGGGTAGCGCGGGGTCCAGCCGCCCCATCAAGAGTGTGTTGGGGGTGACTGGGTCGACATCTGCTACATCACTTGAGACGTAACCGAGGGGCTTTGAGTTCAATACTCCCTCGATCTCCGTGAGGACTGTCATTAAGACTTCTTCCGCCACGGTCTGGGCCCCAAGCACGGCGTACAGGGCTGTCTTTATGGAACGTACTTCTCGTTCCCAAGTTCCACCGAAGTGAGGTGCGTTCGGGGGATTAAACTGGAAGTCAATCTGGGATGGAGCGAGGTGGGTCTTAAGTTCTGGGCCCATAGCTTGGAAGCTCTCTCTCAGCTCTCTTTCTCCGCCTTTGAAGTTTGTCCTGTGATCAGACAATAATGTAGACGGTTTTCCTTTCCGTGATGTGAATCTTCGGAAGGCCATAAGGAATGAGTCTGTGCTCATGGTTGGAAGGAGTTCGATATGTATCGCTCTGGTGGTCATGCATTTGAATACAATACCCCACCGCTTCTCGGTTCCTCTTCCTTTCTTTATATACAGCGGGCCGAAACAGTCCATACCGGTGGAGTGAAAAGGCTTGTCGCCGAGTCGGAGGCGACAGGGAGGTAGGTCAGCCATCCGGGGTATACTGGGCTGGGCTCGCCACTTACGACAGTCTAGACAGGTTCGCTGGAAGCGCCGCACTGCTTCTCTCCCTTGCAGTATCCAATAACGACGTCTGATCTCCGCGAAGACTCTCTCTGCCCCTGCGTGGTGCACATCCTCGTCGTATTTCTTTATGATCAGCTCTGTGACCTTGTGTCGGCTGTTCAAGACTATCGGGTACTTGACGTCATCCGGTAAGTCTGGGGCTCTCCGCAGACGACCACCCACTCTGATGAGACTATGGGCGTCGCTCTCGGGGGCTAGGTGGAGCAGTCTGCTGTCTGATGGGACAGGCTTTGCTCCCTGTAGACAGTCTAGCTCATCGGGGAACGAGTCTCTCTGGGCTCGTTGTTGTAGAAGAAGTTCTGCTTCTTCGTAGTCAGCTGCTGAAATGTCAGTCGTGGGCTGAACCTCTGGGTGGTGCCACAGAAATGTCTTTAGCTGCGCACTCTGTAGGGTGAGGCAATCGGCTATGTCGGGGTCTGTGGAGACGAGTGTGTTCAATCCACAGAACATAGGTTTCTTGTTTTCGGCCTCCTCTTTACTCGCCTCCCGTGGGGTGGGTGTAGGCCACTCTTCTTCGGGGAGCTTGAGAAACTCTGGTCCGTCACTGTAGAGGTTGTGACGGGTGAGGTCATCCAGGGACATTCCCCGGGTGATGACGTCAGCTGGGTTGTGTTTGGTGTCCACATACCTCCAGCTCGCTACTTCTTTTAACTCTTGAATCTCGGTGACTCTGACTCCCACGAAGACCTTGTATCTGCACGAATCAGACCGGATCCATGTGAGTACTGTCGTGGAGTCTGACCACAAGATTGTTCTTCGCACCGGGATGGTGAGTTCACATTGGATTAACGTGGCGAGCTGCGCTCCTGCTAGGGCTGCGCAGAGCTCTAGACGCGGGATAGATTGTTGCTTTCGTGGGGCTATTCTTGAGCGAGCCAGGATGAAAGCAGTATGTATTTCTCCTCCCTCCTCTCGGGCACGCAAGTAGGCCACCGAACCGTAGGCTACTTTGGAGGCGTCGCTGAATACGTGCAGGTCCATCTTGCATGTCTCTGGCCTCACTGTGGGTGGGAAGTAGCTGCGGCGTATATTAACGCCTGGGAGCGAGCGGAGTTCCGTCTCCCACTCTCTCCATGTGGATGCAAGGTGTTCGGGTATGGGATCGTCCCAGCCCTGGTCCTTGTCCCATAGCGCTCTTACAATCATCTTTGCCCTGGTGGTGTAAGGTAGAATACATCCCAACGGGTCATATTGTCTGGCGAGTGTTCTGTATACACTCCGTCTGGTGGTCGGTATTGCCGTCGACCTTCCCTGCTCCTTGGTCAGGGGTTTGTGTCTATAATGGAGCGAGTCTGTTTTGAAGCGCCAGACTAGTCCTAGTGTCATTTCTTGGGCTTCTCCTGGGATGGTCGCCATCCAGGTGTCGCTGCTCGCTGCCTTGTCCTCGGGGGAGAGGCTGCGCAGTACTTGCGGGTCGCTGCTGGCCCACTGCCTGAGATCAAAGCCGCCTTTGATCAGGGAGGCGCGGAGCTTGAGTAGAAGAGCCTCGGCTTCTTCTGGCGTCGAGACGCTTTGTAAACAGTTGTCCACGTAGAAACTATTTGTCACACTTTGTCTGACCTCTTCATCTGCTGCTGGGTCCTCTGCGACGTGTTTTTGTAGTGCAAACGTAGCACAGCATGGGCTGCATGTGGTTCCAAAAGGGAGGACTTCCCATTGATAGATGGCTGGGTGCTCATCTCCGATCCTCTATCTCCATAGGAACCGCAGCAGGGGCTTGTCCTCTGGGTTGAGGCTGCGCAATACTGGGGGGTCGCTGCTGGCCCGCTGCCGGAGATCAAAGCCGTCTTTGATCAGGGAGGCGCGGAGCAGCGCACGACGTCGCCAGTCAATTTTCTTTATGTGTCCCGCTGTGATTCGCTTGTTAATCTCAGCGCGGTACACAGTCTCTTGAGCGGGGTCTTTGGCTAGGCGCCGCTCTGTGTTCAATAGATACCGCTCCGTCGCTTCTTTTGTGGCGTGAAAGGTGGGCATTCCCTCTCGCCTCAGGAGTGGAGTTGCGTATCTCATCACTCCGTTGACTGTGACTCTCTTTGTCCCTTGCTCGAGGAGGGCTATAGCGTAAATATCTTCCTTAGAACGAATGTCTTTCTTTTCGTTCTTAAAGGGCATTGTCTCTAGTGTCCATAGCCTCTCGACATGCTGCAGGAGAGTGGTGTCTTCTTTTGTCACTCTGGAGTGGAAGCAGCTAGTGGCTGCTGTTCGGTTAAGAGACTTGGCGAGGGGGCCTTGTAATGTCCATCCTAGGCGGGTCTCGACTGCTGCAGGACAACCTCTGGGTCCTGTATGGACCCGGTCTATCGGGACTATGAGGTCTGCATGGTCGGAGCCTATCAGCAGGGTCGGGGTGGCACCGTCTATGAGCGGGATAGGTAGTTGACGCAGGTGCACATATTTATCCATCAGCTTGGCGATGGGGTAGGTGTACTGCGATAGTCCTATTTCTTGGCTGGTGAAAGCATTAGTAATCCTATACCGTCTCTCTGGCTGCCCGCTTGCTGCGATAGTGAAGGAGACATTCTCGCCCTTTATCGTCTTTAGATCTCTTCTTATTGTCCGAATCGTCATCTGGTTTTCGCTCCCCCGCAGCCCCAGCTGGGCCGCAGCGGACGCGAGGAGAAGGGTCTTCTCTGACCCGTCATCAAGGACGGCGTAAGTGTCCATGACCTTATCTTGGTAACTCAGTGTTACGCGGACCACCTTTAAGAGCATCTGGGCGCCCCCGCTGCTAGCGGGGTCAATGTTGCCAACACTTGCCTTTGTGCTGCTGGATGGTGCAGGCTTTCTTCTGTTACTGTCGTGTAGGACATCTAGGTGGGCTCCGTCACACCGACTACACCTCTTCTTGAGGCGGCACTCGGCTGCCATGTGACTGCGCGCACATCGGTAACAGCGCCTGTTGGACTTTATCCAGTGACTCACTTCTTCAGCGGTCATCTTCTTGAACAGGTCACATTGTGACAACCAGTGTTCCTTTTCGCAGTACGGGCACACCATCTTCCACTTCTCTTTCATCGAGGGGGTACTGTGGTTCTTGCTGCTCGGTACTGATTCTGATTGGTGCATGACAGTCACCGATCTTCGGCCATCGTTTGCTCTCCTAGGTCCCTCTCTGGAGCTTGGTGTGCTCCGCACGAACGTATCCAACCGTAGGCTGCTGACTTCTCTCGCCAGGAAGTCGGCTAGGTCTAGGAGGGATGGCTCGGGACCGTTAGGATCACGGTGGTCTCTTTGCCGCCTGAAGCGCTCCTGTCGGGCGGGCGGCAGCTTCTCTAAAATCCTCTCGACATTCGAGTTTGCGTATAGTTCATGCATACCCTTTTCTCGTTGCGCCCCCAGCATCCCTACCAGGGATTGTACTTTGATAGACAGGTCGTCTAGTGAGCGATTGTCTGTTGCTGGGGGTAGGCGGTCAATATGCCTTATCTCTTGTATTACGTAATCCCATATACGTCCATATCTTTGGTCTAGTGCTGCTAGAGCCGCGGTGTATGGGGTCGTAGAGGTGGCATAAGCTAGCGCTATGTTGTGCGCTCTGGGCACTTTCAGGTGCTTCAATAGGATAGCATACTTGTGGCGTTCATCAGCTACATCCACCATCATTGTCTCTAAGCACATCCGTAGCTCCGTGTACTGTGCTCGGTTCTCATGGGTGAAGTCTGAAAACGTCGGTGTGCCAATGTATGACGCCGTGGATGGCTGGCACATCGGTGAGCGTTGGAAGAGAGGCCTCCTAGGCGAGTCTCCTCTTACGCCTCTCGGTGGGCTGGTACCGGCAGGGTACCATGGCCCGCTGGTCCAGGTGCTATTCCTCGGGACTGGTCGTGCGTCATGCTTACCCGTGAATAGAGTCGGGGGTCTGTAGCGCAGAGCCGCGGGGGTATAGCCTGGGCTGTACTGGACCTCCTGGTCCTGTAGAGTACTGTGCTGCTGTCGGGCTTGACTCTCCTCCTCTCCCTCTTCTTCCTCTGTCAGGTCATCTAGATCCTGTAGTCGTCTATTTAGCCTCTCCGCGGTGTACGCCGTTCCTTCCTTGTAGCTGGGTCTCACTGGGACCAGTCAGGGAAGGAGTTCGGAGGGGGGTGTAGGCTCTCTCTGGTGGTCGGGCTCAGGGTCGCTTAATCGGTTAGGGGAGGGTGCCCTTGACCCGTGTCTTGATGAGGCCCTGGAACCCCGTGTCGAGGGAGGGGGTGTTGCCCTGGCGATCAGCTGCTCCATTAGCTGCGCTTGTAATCGGTCGCGCTCGGCTTCGCGCTTGGTGAGAGCGATGTCGCGCTCTGCTTCTCTTTGGGCACCGGCAGCGGCACGCTGGGTGTCGGCCCGGTCTCTTGCCATATTCTCTTCCGTCTGAAGGCGTCTCATCTCCAGACGTATACGCTCTTCGTCGCTCTGTTGCTGCGCTTGAATGCGTTCTCTTTCCATGGTAGAATGTTCGCGCTCACTAAGCGTCTGTGCTTGGAGCCGATCGCGCTCTGTGGAGGCTGCTAGGCTGGCGAGGAACGCCTGTGCCAGCATCTTGTCCGCCTCGCTGGGGGAAGACGCTGGTTGAGGTGATCCGCTCCTGGCAGTACTCGTTGGAGATGCGTTCTCCTGCGGGGAGTCCTGGAGCTCTATCTCCTCGGCGCTCTCCTCATCTTGTTCCATGCAGAGTTCCATCTCTGGAGGGTTGTCTTCCTCCCGGAGCTCTCTGGGGACTACTTCTTCGGTCTTGGCGGGGGGTAAAGTCGTGTTAGTTCCCTCCTGGTCCCCACCGTGAGCTTGGTCAGTTACATTAGAACCCACTAGGGCCTCTGTGGTCGGGGTATCCTGGTTGATAGGGTCGGACATAATTTTACTTTCTACTTTTACCGCGTTTACCGTTTGTAGAAGGCTAGGTAGTATACTGGCAGCGTAATCCTCTAAGTACTGAGGTGGCTGCCGTCTACGCTGCGGGCGTTCTACTTTAGGAGGACCATTTCGTGGAGTGTTCATCATAGGCCATTTCAATATTAATACCACTATATTAATATTACACTAATTACCCTCCGGCTCGAAGGACCAATTGTAACTGAGGGGTACAATTCCCTGACTGTATTGATAAGTATGGTATCATTAAACCACTACCGCTTTATGTACTTTAACTACTGGCCATACAGTACACGATATCTAAATATGATGAACACTTTCCACAATGAAATCGGTTCCAGTCAAAGGTAATAATCAAATATTTAATATAGCAAAAGGTACATAGAATATTTATCTTACATTTATCATTTGAATGCACTTGTAAGGCAAATGAGTACTCGTAGGCAAATCAACACTGAATGTCCAATCTCTGGTTACGCAGGAAGCAAGTATACAACCTGGCTCTTAGGGAATTACATCTATGGTACACTTAATGATATAGCGGGATATTCTGGAAGGGGTCCTCCCGGTTGTAAGCCGGTAGGGGGGGTAGGAGAGCCGTCGGTAGTAGACCGTCTGGTCAACGATATCTAGGGAGACTTCAAGTACAGAAGACAGTGCGATAGACTCTTGATCCGCAGATGAATACACCTTGGTTCTCTTGTAGGCTGTAGCTCCACAATGAAGAAGAAGCTAGGCGACCTCAGTCTCTCTGAGCGCCGACTCAACTTGACTCCTCTCGGGGGTAAATCCAACACTCACAGGCGTCGGCGATTATCCGCTCCACAAATCACAGTACCAAAGCAAATATATATTCCAGCCGCATAGGGCTCAGCAGTCGTCGGGTAGGTAATCCAGTGTACATGTCCCTCGGTCCTCGCCTAGATCTCCTCGGATGAAAGCGCCATGTGGTCGGCCCAACCTGGATAAGACTCTAGATAACACGAGGAAGCGTTGGAGATGCTGGTCACTTTAGAACTCTAACCGCACGATGCACCATACACGATAGACTATTATTACTTAATAGAAATACGTCGCACTCGACGGTACAGTGCCAAAACTCTGACAATTCAGTTATTAATTCGCACGAGGTCTCAATGCTATTCTAAGGCCAAACAGGCCATACTTCACCGCACGTCGTATCGTGGGTGAGGCTTCACGTTCTGTTACTAAGTTGGGAAGAAGGGTAAGGGACTAAGGGACTTCTAAATTTACTTGCGCCATATTTATATGCACGGTGAACAAATAGTGCCACTCTCATTTCGGTAGCCGTATCCCTGAGCGGAGCCGGGGCTAGTACGGACATGTCTCGTCGGTACCTTTGAACTTGACGCCAGGGGCTGGTCCCCTGGCGCCTGGTCCTTTGTCCAATAAGAGAATGAACTATTATGGGCTATAGTAGGCTAAAGGGATATTCCGTGTATATGTACAAGGAATATACAAGGGATATCAAACGACATACAAATACTATTCAATATATATCCATAAATAAATATATATATTCGGTTTAATCTGATCCTTCGTAACAATAAGCTTACAGTATAATTGCATGTTTCTTCATAAGCTTACAGTATAATCGCATGGTTCTTCATAAGCTTACAGTATAATCGCATGTTTCTTCATAAGCTTACAGTATAATCACATGTTTCTTCATAAGCTTACAGTATAATCACATGGTTCTTCATACGCTTACAGTATAATCACATGTTTCTTCATAAGCTTACAGTATAATCACATGTTTCTTCATAAGCTTACAGTATAATCGCATGTTTCTTCATAAGCTTACAGTATAATCGCATGTTTCTTCATAAGCTTACAGTATAATCACATGTTTCTTCATAAGCTTACAGTATAATCACATGTTTCTTCATAAGCTTACAGTATAATCGCATGTTTCTTCATAAGCTTACAGTATAATCACATGTTTCTTCATAAGCTTACAGTATAATCGCATGTTTCTTCATAAGCTTACAGTATAATCGCATGGTTCTTCATAAGCTTACAGTATAATCGCATGGTTCTTCATAAGCTTACAGTATAATCGCATGTTTCTTCATAAGCTTACAGTATAATTGCACGGTTCTTCATAAGCTTACAGTATAATTGCATGGTTCTTCATAAGCTTACAGTATAATCGCATGTTTCTTCATAAGCTTACAGTATAATCACATGTTTCTTCATAAGCTTACAGTATAATCACATGTTTCTTTATAAGCTAAGCGGCACGGTGGTCTAGTGGTTAACACTGTCGCCTCACAGCTAGAAGGTCCTGGGTTCGATTCCCGCTTGGGGACCAGGTTTCCGCGTTGCGGGGGGTATCTCCCGGGCCTTTCTGTGTGGAGTTTGCATGTTCTCCCCCTCTGTGCTCGCAAGGGTTTCCCCCCCGATAAGAGAAACCCAATGGAAAAACATGCACACCAACAGATCGCTGACGCCGTCGCGTCCTTGACAAAGACGGACAGGAGCACTTGGATTGGTCCCCGGGCGCGGTACCTCGTCGACGCCCTGTCTGCTCCCGGCTGCCCTTGGGGGCGAAGGACGACGGGATGGGGGTAAGCGCAGAGCTCAATCGCATCGGCGATCCTGAGAAAAAGACAATGCGTGTGTGTGTGTGTGTTCCCGTGTGTGTGCCACCCATTGCATGTCGCATGTCGTTGCATGTCAAATAAAGACATCTCTAAAGAGGTCCTGCATTATTATTACAGTATTTATTACAGTTTCTTCACATGTTCTACTGAGGAAATGGTTGCAATACATCATATCAAAGGTTATAATGGGTTTCCTTGGGGCAGTGGCTGGTTCTAGCGGAAGCCGAACTAGAATGAAGAAGTAAGACAAATCCTTCCCTCCACTAGTCTGAGGGTCCAAGTGTTAGTGCCCTCTCTAGCCCCCCTACCTAGAGATACAGGGTGTTAGTACCCTCTCTAGCCCCCCTACCTAGGGATACAGGGTGTTAGTACCCTCTCTAGCCCCCCTACCTAGGGATACAGGGTGTTAGTGCCCTCTCTAGCCTCCCTACCTAGGGATACAGGGTGTTAGTGCCCTCTCTAGCCCCCCTACCTAGGGATACAGGGTGTTAGTGCCCTCTCTAGCCTCCCTACCTAGGGATACAGGGTGTTAGTGCCCTCTCTAGCCCCCCTACCTAGGGATACAGGGTGTTAGTACCCTCTCTAGCCCCCCTACCTAGAGATACAGGGTGTTAGTACCCTCTCTAGCCTCCCTACCTAGGGATACAAGGTGTTAGTACCCTCTCTAGCCCCCCTACCTAGGGATACAGGGTGTTAGTACCCTCTCTAGCCTCCCTACCTAGGGATACAGGGTGTTAGTGCCCTCTCTAGCCTCCCTACCTAGGGATACAGGGTGTTAGTGCCCTCTCTAGCCCCCCTACCTGGGGATACAGGGTGTTAGTGCCCTCTCTAGCCTCCCTACCTAGGGATACAGGGTGTTAGTGCCCTCTCTAGCCTCCCTACCTAGGGATACAGGGTGTTAGTGCCCTCTCTAGCCTCCCTACCTAGGGATACAGGGTGTTAGTACCCTCTCTAGCCTCCCTACCTGGGGATACAGGGTGTTAGTACCCTCTCTAGCCCCCCTACCTGGGGATACAGGGTGTTAGTGCCCTCTCTAGCCTCCCTACCTAGGGATACAGGGTGTTAGTACCCTCTCTAGCCTCCCTACCTAGGGATACAGGGTGTTAGTGCCCTCTCTAGCCTCCCTACCTAGGGATACAGGGTGTTAGTACCCTCTCTAGCCCCCCTACCTAGGGATACAGGGTGTTAGTACCCTCTCTAGCCCCCCTACCTAGGGATACAGGGTGTTAGTGCCCTCTCTAGCCCCCCTACCTAGGGATACAGGGTGTTAGTACCCTCTCTAGCCTCCCTACCTAGGGATACAGGGTGTTAGTGCCCTCTCTAGCCCCCCTACCTAGGGATACAGGGTGTTAGTACCCTCTCTAGCCCCCCTACCTGGGGATACAGGGTCTTAGTGCCCTCTCTAGCCTCCCTACCTAGGGATACAGGGTGTTAGTGCCCTCTCTAGCCTCCCTACCTAGGGATACAGGGTGTTAGTACCCTCTCTAGCCCCCCTACCTAGGGATACAGGGTGTTAGTACCCTCTCTAGCCTCCCTACCTAGGGATACAGGGTGTTAGTGCCCTCTCTAGCCCCCCTACCTAGGGATACAGGGTGTTAGTACCCTCTCTAGCCCCCTACCTAGAGATACAGGGTGTTAGTGCCCTCTCTAGCCTCCCTACCTAGGGATACAGGGTGTTAGTGCCTTCTCTAGCCCCCCTACCTAGGGATACAGGGTGTTGGTACCCTCTCTAGCCCCCCTACCTGGGGATACAGGGTGTTAGTGCCCTCTCTAGCCCCCCTACCTAGGGATACAGGGTGTTAGTACCCTCTCTAGCCCCCCTACCTAGGGATACAGGGTGTTAGTACCCTCTCTAGCCCCCCTACCTAGGGATACAGGGTGTTAGTACCCTCTCTAGCCTCCCTACCTAGGGATACAGGGTGTTAGTACCCTCTCTAGCCCCCCTACCTAGGGATACAGGGTGTTAGTACCCTCTCTAGCCCCCCTACCTAGGGATACAGGGTGTTAGTGCCCTCTCTAGCCCCCCTACCTAGGGGTACAGGGTGTTAGTACCCTCTCTAGCCTCCCTACCTGGGGATACAGGGTGTTAGTGCCCTCTCTAGCCCCCCTACCTAGGGATACAGGGTGTTAGTGCCCTCTCTAGCCCCCCTACCTAGGGATACAGGGTGTTAGTACCCTCTCTAGCCCCCCTACCTAGGGATACAGGGTGTTAGTACCCTCTCTAGCCCCCCTACCTAGGGATACAGGGTGTTAGTGCCCTCTCTAGCCTCCCTACCTAGGGATACAGGGTGTTACTACCCTCTCTAGCCTCCCTACCTAGGGATACAGGGTGTTAGTACCCTCTCTAGCCTCCCTACCTAGGGATACAGGGTGTTAGTACCCTCTCTAGCCTCCCTACCTGGGGATACAGGGTGTTAGTACCCTCTCTAGCCTCCCTACCTAGGGATACAGGGTGTTGGTACCCTCTCTAGCCTCCCTACCTAGGGATACAGGGTGTTAGTACCCTCTCTAGCCTCCCTACCTAGGGATACAGGGTGTTAGTACCCCCTCTAGCCACCCTACCTAGGGATACAGGGTGTTGGTACCCTCTCTAGCCTCCCTACCTAGGGATACAGGGTGTTGGTACCCTCTCTAGCCTCCCTACCTAGGGATACAGGGTGTTAGTGCCCTCTCTAGCCCCCCTACCTAGGGATACAGGGTGTTAGTACCCTCTCTAGCCTCCCTACCTAGGGATACAGGGTGTTAGTACCCTCTCTAGCCCCCCTACCTAGGGATACAGGGTGTTAGTACCCTCTCTATCCCCCCTACCTAGGGATACAGGGTGTTAGTGCCCTCTCTAGCCCCCCTACCTAGGGATACAGGGTGTTAGTGCCCTCTCTAGCCCCCCTACCTAGGGATACAGGGTGTTAGTACCCTCTCTAGCCTCCCTACCTAGGGATACAGGGTGTTAGTACCCCCTCTAGCCACCCTACCTAGGGATACAGGGTGTTAGTACCCTCTCTAGCCTCCCTACCTGGGGATACAGGGTGTTAGTACCCTCTCTAGCCTCCCTACCTGGGGATACAGGGTGTTAGTACCCTCTCTAGCCCCCCTACCTAGGGATACAGGGTGTTAGTGCCCTCTCTAGCCCCCCTACCTGGGGATACAGGGTGCCGCACTGCCTTGTGTGTGTGCGTAGGGATACGCAGAGCCTAAGGGAGAAAACCCTGAAAGAAAACCGCACTGCCTTGTGTGTGTAGGAATACGCAAAGGCTAGGTCCTCACCGACGATGGGGTTACCTGTAAGGAAGGGCATCCGAGGTATAAAACCAGCTACAAACCACAAATGATGGAGTCATCGCCCGTCCAACCTCACTGTCGTGGGGAAATAGGGACGTAAAGTGAAGACGATGATGATGTGTAAACAGGTGTAACCGGGCAATTTAGATAGCAGTCCTGTGAAACCCATGATGTTTAATACCATGTATGTTATTTTTATGGTAAAGTGTTTTGATTTTCTTTTGATACCGTTTCATGGCTCTCTTACCTTTGTGAAGGTTGAAGCTTAACCCTTTCACTGCCACACGACAGCCGGTTAACCCTTTACACTGTGACAAGAATACAGAAGGTTAGCCCTTTACTATCACACAACCGACGGCGATGCTCCATCATTAGCTCTGTTGGTTGTGTGATAGTAAAGGGTTAACCTTCTGTCGTGTGTGTAGCAGTGAAAGGGTTAAAGGAACATGCCAACATTATGGGGAAGGCACTCACCGCCTTCTGCAGAGTCAGACCAGAAGATATAGATACCTTCTGCAGAGTCAGACCAGAAGATATAGATACCTTCTCCAGGGTCAGACCAGAAGATATAGATACCTTCTGCAGAGTCAGACCAGAAGATATAGATACCTTCTGCAGAGTCGGACCAGAAGATAGAGATACCTTCTGCAGAGTCAGACCAGAAGATATAGATACCTTCTCCAGGGTCAGACTAGAAGATATAGATACCTTCTGCAGAGTCAGACCAGAAGATATAGATACCTTCTCCAGGGTCAGACTAGAAGATAGAGATACCTTCTGCAGAGTCAGACCAGAAGATATAGATACCTTCTCCAGAGTCAGACCAGAAGATATAGATACCTTCTCCAGAGTCAGACCAGAAGATATAGATACCTTCTCCAGAGTCAGACCAGAAGATATAGATACCTTCTGCAGAGTCAGACCAGAAGATATAGATACCTTCTGCAGAGTCAGACCAGAAGATATAGATAACTTCTGCAGAGTCAGACCAGAAGATATAGATACCTTCTCCAGAGTCAGACCAGAAGATATAGATACCTTCTCCAGGGTCAGACCAGAAGATATAGATACCTTCTGCAGAGTCAGACCAGACGATAGATACCAACATCACCTTCTCCAGGGTCAGACCAGAAGATAGAGATACCTTCTCCAGGGTCAGACCAGAAGATATAGATACCTTCTCCAGAGTCAGACCAGAAGATATATATACCTTCTCCAGAGTCAGACCAGTAGATATAGATACCTTCTGCAGAATCAGACCAGACGATAGATACCAACATCACCTTCTCCAGAGTCAGACCAGAAGATAGATACCAACATCACCTTCTCCAGAGTCAGACCAGAAGATAGATACCAACATCACCTTCTGCAGAGTCAGACCAGAAGATAGATACCAACATCACCTTCTGCAGAGTCGGACCAGAAGATAGATACCAACATCACCTTCTGCAGAGTCAGACCAGAAGATAGATAGACCTCTGTGCGTTCAGTAGAAAGCTATCCAGCTGCAAGCTAGCCTAGCTTAGCACAAATGAATGGAAGCGGATACTGACCACTAGCCTAGCTTAAAACGTTTTAGGCTAGGCTAGCTGCTCCGTATCCGCTTCCATTTCCCATAATGTTGGTGTGTTCCTTTAATCCATAATGTTGGTGTGTTCCTTTAATCCATAATGTTGGTGTGTTCCTTTAACCCATAATGTTGGTGTGTTCCTTTAATCCATAATGTTGGTGTGTTCCTTTAACCCATAATGTTGGTGTGTTCCTTTAATCCATAATGTTGGTGTGTTCCTTTAATCCATAATGTTGGTGTGTTCCTTTAATCCATAATGTTGGTGTGTTCCTTTAACCCCCTGTGACTTGACTGCACTGTGTTTGGGTTAGGGTTGCAGTGTGTTTGGGTTAGGGTTGCAGTGTGTTTGGGTTAGGGTTGCACTGTGTTTGTTAGGGTTGCACTGTGTTTGGGTTAGGGTTGCACTGTGTTTGTTAGGGTTGCACTGTGTTTGTTAGGGTTGCAGTGTGTTTGTTAGGGTTGCAGTGTGTTTGTTAGGGTTGCAGTGTGTTTGTTAGGGTTGCAGTGTGTTTGTTAGGGTTGCAGTGTGTTTGGGTTAGGGTTGCACTGTGTTTGTTAGGGTTGCACTGTGTTTGTTAGGGTTGCAGTGTGTTTGTTAGGGTTGCAGTGTGTTTGTTAGGGTTGCACTGTGTTTGTTAGGGTTGCACTGTGTTTGGGTTAGGGTTGCACTGTGTTTGTTAGGGTTGCACTGTGTTTGTTAGGGTTGCAGTGTGTTTGTTAGGGTTGCAGTGTGTTTGTTAGGGTTGCAGTGTGTTTGTTAGGGTTGCAGTGTGTTTGTTAGGGTTGCAGTGTGTTTGGGTTAGGGTTGCACTGTGTTTGTTAGGGTTGCACTGTGTTTGTTAGGGTTGCAGTGTGTTTGTTAGGGTTGCAGTGTGTTTGTTAGGGTTGCAGTGTGTTTGGGTTAGGGTTGCAGTGTGTTTGGGTTAGGGTTGCACTGTGTTTGGGTTAGGGTTGCAGTGTGTTTGGGTTAGGGTTGCAGTGTGTTTGGGTTAGGGTTGCACTGTGTTTGGGTTAGGGTTGCACTGTGTTTGTTAGGGTTGCAGTGTGTTTGTTAGGGTTGCACTGTGTTTGTTAGGGTTGCACTGTGTTTGTTAGGGTTGCACTGTGTTTGTTAGGGTTGCACTGTGTTTGTTAGGGTTGCACTGTGTTTGTTAGGGTTGCAGTGTGTTTGTTAGGGTTGCACTGTGTTTGTTAGGGTTGCACTGTGTTTGTTAGGGTTGCACTGTGTTTGTTAGGGTTGCAGTGTATTTGGGTTAGGGTTGCACTGTGTTTGTTAGGGTTGCAGTGTGTTTGTTAGGGTTGCAGTGTGTTTGTTAGGGTTGCACTGTGTTTGTTAGGGTTGCAGTGTGTTTGTTAGGGTTGCACTGTGTTTGTTAGGGTTGCAGTGTGTTTGTTAGGGTTGCAGTGTATTTGGGTTAGGGTTGCACTGTGTTTGTTAGGGTTGCAGTGTGTTTGTTAGGGTTGCACTGTGTTTGTTAGGGTTGCAGTGTGTTTGTTAGGGTTGCACTGTGTTTGTTAGGGTTGCAGTGTGTTTGTTAGGGTTGCAGTGTGTTTGGGTTAGGGTTGCACTGTGTTTGTTAGGGTTGCAGTGTGTTTGTTAGGGTTGCAGTGTGTTTGTTAGGGTTGCAGTGTGTTTGTTAGGGTTGCACTGTGTTTGTTAGGGTTGCACTGTGTTTGTTAGGGTTGCACTGTGTTTGTTAGGGTTGCAGTGTGTTTGTTAGGGTTGCACTGTGTTTGTTAGGGTTGCACTGTGTTTGTTAGGGTTGCACTGTGTTTGTTAGGGTTGCAGTGTGTTTGGGTTAGGGTTGCAGTGTGTTTGTTAGGGTTGCACTGTGTTTGTTAGGGTTGCACTGTGTTTGTTAGGGTTGCACTGTGTTTGTTAGGGTTGCAGTGTGTTTGGGTTAGGGTTGCAGTGTGTTTGGGTTAGGGTTGCACTGTGTTTGGGTTAGGGTTGCAGTGTGTTTGGGTTAGGGTTGCACTGTGTTTGTTAGGGTTGCACTGTGTTTGTTAGGGTTGCACTGTGTTTGTTAGGGTTGCAGTGTGTTTGGGTTAGGGTTGCACTGTGTTTGTTAGGGTTGCACTGTGTTTGGGTTAGGGTTGCACTGTGTTTGTTAGGGTTGCACTGTGTTTGTTAGGGTTGCACTGTGTTTGTTAGGGTTGCACTGTGTTTGTTAGGGTTGCACTGTGTTTGTTAGGGTTGCAGTGTGTTTGTTAGGGTTGCAGTGTGTTTGGGTTAGGGTTGCAGTGTGTTTGTTAGGGTTGCAGTGTGTTTGTTAGGGTTGCAGTGTGTTTGGGTTAGGGTTGCAGTGTGTTTGGGTTAGGGTTGCACTGTGTTTGTTAGGGTTGCAGTGTGTTTGGGTTAGGGTTGCACTGTGTTTGGGTTAGGGTTGCACTGTGTTTGTTAGGGTTGCAGTGTGTTTGTTAGGGTTGCAGTGTGTTTGTTAGGGTTGCAGTGTGTTTTCTCACACAGTTTAACATGTTGTTGGTGAGAAATAAGGTGCAAAGTAATTCACAGGACACGACAAAGCAAAGAGACAAAGGCAAGAAGATGTTAATCGTCATTTCAAAAAAGTCACAATATCATTTAATATAAAACACCTTTTCTATTGAAGATATGGGGAATCCTTAGTTAGGAATTTCCACAATTATACAGAACCTCCAACCTGCAGACTGCAAGCGGGAACAGAACCTCCAACCTGCAGACTGCAAGCGGGAAGAGATCCTGCTCAAAGGCAGCTGGACCTTCCACGGTTATTCCAAGTAAACACGGAAAATGTTTTAAAACATGCATTTTTTTTTACTACATTGTACAAAGTCAAAAGCGGGGGGAAAGGAAAGAATTTTCTTTCTTTCTTTCTTTCTTTCTTTCTTTCTTTCTTTCTTTCTTTCTTTCTTTCTTTCTTTCTTTCTTTCTTTCTTTCTTTCTTTCTTTCTTTCTTTCTTTCTTTCTTTCTTTGCCATCAGGGCACGAGAGTCACTGCCCTCCCCGGCCGCTGCAGACGTCCAGAGGACCAGCGGGACGGCCTTCTGGGTCCACAGAGGTGTCCACGTTGTGTTCCTGGCACTTAGGGTGACGTCCACCTTCTCTTCTAGATGGAGAGCTGAGAGGAGAGAGGACATGTGGTGTGAGGAGGAGGAGGAGGAGGAGAGGAGAGGAGAGGAGGAGGAGGAGTAGGAGGAGGAGAGGAGGAGGGGGAGGAGGAGGAGGAGGAGGAGGAGAGGAGGAGGAGGGGGAGGAAGAGAGGAGGAGGAGGGGGAGGAGGAGGAGGAGGAGAGGAGGAGGAGGAGGAGGAGAGGAGGAGGAGGAGGAGGAGGAGGAGGAGGAGGAGGAGAGGATGAGGAGGAGAGGAGAGGAGGAGGAGGAGGAGGAGGAAGAGAGGAGGAGGAGGAGGAGGAGGAGGAGGAGGAGGAGGAGGAGGAGGAGGAGGAGGAGGAGGAGGAGGAGGAGGAGGAGGAGGAGGAAGAGAGGAGGAGGAGGAGGAGGAGAGGAGGAGGGGGAGGAGGAGGAGGAGGAGGAGGAGGAGGAGGAGGAGGAGGAGGAGGAGGAGGAGGAGGAGGAGGAGGAAGAGAGGAGGAGGAGAGGAGGAGGAGAGGAGGAGGATGAGAGGAGGAGGAGAGGAGGAGGAGGAAGAGAGGAGGAGGAGAGGAGGAGGAGGAGGAGGAAGAGGAGGAGGAGAGGAGGAGAGGAGGAGGAGGAGGAGGAGGAGGAAGACATGGTGTGAGGAGGAGGAGGAGGAGGAGGAGGAGGAGGAGGAGGAGGAGGAGGAGGAGGAAGACATGTGGTGTGAGGAGGAGGAAGAGGAAGAGGAGGAGGAAGAGGAAGAGGACATGTGGTGTGAGGAAGAGGAATATATATTTGGAACAACAAACAAACAAACAAACAAGTAAGCAAACAAATAAACAAGATGATAACAAATAATACTAATAATTAAAGTGATGTCTCTCTCATCACACAGACACACAGACACACACACACACAGACACACACACACACACACACACACACACACACACACACACACACACACACACACACACACACACACACACAGTAGAGTGAGTAGTGGCGCCGAGGTGAGTGGCAGCCTTTTTATAGCAGCTCCCACCCCCTTTACTTCTTATCCCGTTTACTACTTTCTTACTTATTTCTTTTTGTGATTCTACTTACTTAATAGGTGTCTAAGTGACTGTGCGTTGCTTTACACCAAGTTAAGGCATTTGTTAACAACTTCTGTGAAGTTAGCTGAGTTAGGCAAGTTCGGTCGAGCACAGCTGAACAATGGACAACAACACCGGCGGGCTGGTTTACCCGCGGCAGGACAACAACAACAACAACAACAACAACACCGGCGGACTGGTTTACAAGCGGGAGGCTCTCCTCTGCTTTCGAGACAGAGTTGCAGAGCCACCGAGGGATCTTCCAGCCAAAATAAGGATACGAAGACGGGGAAATAGAGCTGGCACGATCGTGAGAGGCAGGAGGAAGGTTAGCAGGAGATTCAAGCCTTACCTGCCCTCTGTCGTGATGGGGAACGTGCGATCGCTGGCCAACAAGACGGACGAGCTCTCAGCCCTGATGAACAACCAGCGTGAGTACAAGGAGGCAAGCCTACTGTGCTTCACAGAATCCTGGCTGAACGATAACATCCCGGACAGTGCAATCGAACAGGAGGGCTTCACGGCGGTGCGCGCCGACCGGAGTAAACAGAGCGGCAAGCGGAGAGGCGGAGGGCTTGCTGTCTTTGTGAACTCCAAATGGTGCCACCCGGGGCACATCACCATTAAGGAACGTATCTGTTCCCCCGACATTGAACTATTGGCACTGAGTCTGCGGCCATACTATTTACCGTGAGAAATAACACACGTTCTGGCTCTGACTGTTTACATCCCACCCAGCGCGGCGGCGGCGCAGGCGAGTGACGTCATACACTCCACTGTCGCGGCGCTTCAGACAAAACACCCGGATGCATTTATTTTTATCAATGGGGACTTCAACCATGTCAGACTGAACAAGACCCTGACAAACTTCACCCAGTATGTCACCTGCAAAACCAGGGGAGACAAAACACTGGACCTCCTGTATGCTAACGTGAAGGAGGCTTTCAGTGCAACTTCCCTGCCCCCCCTCGGCCAGTCAGACCACAACCTTGTGAGGCTTGTATCCACATACACGCCTCTCATTAAGAGACAGCCACCGACCACCATGTCTGTCCCACAGTGGTCTGACGACATCGAGGAGGAGCTACAGGAGTGTTTCAGGTCGACAGACTGGGACATGTTTGAGAGGGCCCATGGTGATGACATTGATGGACTATCCCACTGCATCACAGACTACATCAGGTTCTGTGAGGAGAGCATCGTACCCACAAAGAAGGTACGCTGCTTTTCAAACAATAAACCCTGGATTAGCAAGGACATTAAACACCTGCTAAACAGGAAAAAGAGGGCCTTCATGGCAGGGGACATTGAGCAGGCCAGGGCTGTCCAAAGGGAGCTCAAAAAAGAGCTAAGGGCAGCCAAGGTCAGCTACAAGGACAGGCTGGATGGCAGACTACAGGCCAACAACACCAGGGAGGTGTGGGCGGGCGTCAGGGAGATCACTGGGTTCAAACAGAAGGGCACAGCTGTTGAGGGCCCGCCAGAGCGTGCAAACGAGTTCAACTCGTTTTTCAACCGCTTTGACCAGAGTGGCCTGCCCACACCCCTCCCCCCACCCATCGACACCAGCACCAGATCACACCTACAAAGCAGCCCCCCCACCCCCCACCCACCCACACCCATCAGCACCGGCACCCCACCGCCAACATCAGCAGACTGCCTACCACCCCCAACCCTGACGATCACAATCAGTCAGGTCAGTAGGCAGCTCTCCAGGATTAGTGTAAACAAGGCCAGAGGACCGGACAACACCAATCCCAGGGTGCTCAAAGTATGTGCGGAGCAGCTGGCAGCACCGCTCCAGCATCTTTTCAACCTCTCCCTGAGGCTGGAGAGGGTGCCCCAGCTCTGGAAGACCTCCTGCATTGTCCCGGTGCCCAAGAAGGGACGTCCCAGCACCCCCAACGACTACAGGCCAGTCGCTCTGACGTCACACGTCATGAAGACGTTTGAGAGACTGGTCCTGCAACACCTCAAGCCCCTGGTGCGTGACTCCCTCGACCCCCTGCAGTTTGCATACCAGGCAAACATTGGGGTGGAGGATGCCATCATCTACATGCTCCACAGAGCGTACATGCTCCTGGAGAAGGCGCGCAGCTCAGTGAGGATTATGTTCTTTGATTTCTCCAGTGCCTTCAACACCATCCAGCCGTCACTGCTAGCGGAGAAGCTCTCCGCGATGCAGCTGGAGCACGGCTTGGTGGCCTGGATCAAGGACTACCTCACTGAGAGGCCACAGTACGTCAGACTAAAGGACAGTCAGTCTGACGTACTGGTGAGCAACACCGGCGCCCCCCAAGGAACTGTGCTGTCACCCTTCCTCTTCACCCTCTACACCTCAGACTTCTGCCGCAACTCAAGCGGGTGCCACCTGCAGAAGTTCTCAGACGACTCCTCCATCGTAAGCTACATCACCGACAATGATGAGGAGGAGTATAGAGCCCTGGTGGAGAGCTTCGTGGGGTGGAGCGACAGCAACCACCTCCAACTCAACACCAGTAAGACCAAGGAGCTGGTGGTGGACTTCCGGAGGGGCAAGAAGAGGCTCCCCCCGATTCCCATCTCCATCCGAGGGGTGGATGTGGAGATGGTGGACTCATATAAGTTCCTTGGGGTACACCTGAACAATAAACTGGACTGGTCGGATAACACAGAGGCCCTCTACAGGAAGGGACAGAGCAGGCTGTTCTTCCTGAGGAGACTTAGGTCCTTCAATGTGTGCAACAGACTGCTGCAGTCTTTTTACCAGTCTGTTGTGGCCAGCATCCTCTTCTATGCTGTGGCATGCTGGGGAGGCTACATCAACTCAAGGGACACCAACAAGCTCAACAAGCTGGTGAGGAAGGCTAGCTCCGTGGTGGGAGTCGAGCTACCTAGACTTGAGGTGATGGCAGAGAGGGGGATGATAAGGAAGCTGGCTGCCACCATGGAGAACCCCTACCACCCCCTCTACGACGAGCTAGTCAAGATGAGAAGCTTGTTCAGCCACAGACTCATTCCCCCCCGACACTCAACTAACCGCCTCGGACAGTCCTTCATACCAGCGGCCATCAGGCTCCACAACAGTGGGCAGCGACTAGCAGCCTCCAGGCTCCACAACAGGGGGCAGCGACAGCGACTGCTACCAGACATTGACCTGGGACTTATAGGAACCCAAGGAGGACAACCTACACTACCTTAGTCTTACTGCACCTTATGTGGATACTGTGATACTGTGAATAATGTATATTTCAGTGGATACCGTGATACTGTGAATAATGTATACTCAGTAGATAGTAAATTATAACACTACCTTATGCATACTGCACCTTATGTGACACTGTGAATAATGTGAATATTTCTTCAGCTAGTCAGATAGTCAATTATATTCACCATATTGACCAAATTGTTTACACTGCCTGTGTTGTTTTTACTACCTGTACACTGTGTTGTTTTCACTACCTGTACCCCCCCCCTCCGCCCCATGCTGCTATGATGCCTGAATTTCCCCAAGGGGATCAATAAAGGAATATCTTATCTTATCTTATCTTACACACACACACACACCCAGGGTTCCCAAATTAAATTCAAGGACTTTCAAGTACTTTTCCAAGCACTATTTTTATTTTTAAAAGGATCCAATTCACTTTTAAATGCGTTTTCTTTTTCCAATATTTATGGCTTAAAACCCAATTTCCGACAATTAGTTACACTTTAAATAAAAAATCTAAATTTGTTATTCAGATTCAGATTATCATGGATGAACAAAACTTTCAATGCAAATGGTTGATTTAAATTTCAATTCATTTTTAAGCACCTTGTTAAAAAATTTGCTGTTTTCAAGGAATTCCTTTATTTTTTTATAACATCAAGCACATTAACTCATTCAGTGCCAAAAACTGCTATACTCGTGTTTCGGCGCCAATGCTTGAGCGCAAAAAACGAGTATACTTGTTTTTGGATCCTTTGAATTTTTTTTTCGATTTTCCTATTCAAAACAGTCGCGCGGACCATGGTGACTCGTCTGAGTACTTGAAATTGCAATGACAATTGAATCCCGCCAGGTGGCAGTATCACCTACCTCAGGGGTCGGCAACCTGCGGCCTCGAGGCCACATGCGGCTCTTTAGCCAATCAGCTGCGGCTCCCTGGCCCAAAAAAAATTTTAATAAAAAGAATTAAATCATTTTTTTTCTCTTATTTTGCAGATCGATGTCATACTGTGACACTGAAATTAAAAAATATTTCATCAACTAAGATATTTAGTCAACAAAAGATTTTCCACAATAAGGGAAGGAATAGAGCTGCATAGTTCAGGGTTTTATTTCAAAGTAGGTCTACAGATGGCAGTGTTTTTTCTCCTTTTCTGTGTTTTATTTCAAAGTAGGTCTACACATGGTAGTCTTTTTTCAAAGTGGACTACTTTTTATTTGATAAATGTTCCACAAATAAGGGAAGGACTCAAATATACCTGAATAGTTCAGGGTTTTATTTCAAAGTCGGTCTACAGACACCAGTGTTTTGTCTCCTCTTCTGTGTTTTATTAAAAATAGGTCTACACAGCCAGTATTGTTTCTCCTCTTCATAAGAGTTTGAGGTTTTCCTTTGTTATAACAGCAATTAAAAAGTCAAATTTTTCTTTTTGTTGCTTTATAATCCCATTAATGCAACAAACTGTGTGCTATAAGTATAAAGTATAATAAATCGCAAATTACTTTGGGTATGCAATTGTCAGGCGTTTTATGCTAAATGTGGGGTATGCTTGGGGATATATAAAACGTTATACACTGTGTTACCTTCATTTTAAGGGTAAATAGGTTGTGCGGCTCCCTGAGCATTTTATTTTGTGGGACGGGGGAAAAGTGGCTCTTTTGATTAAAGGTTGCTGACCCCTGACCTACCTTATGAACATGTACGGGCCAGCTATTAGTGTGTTAGTGCCAGCCCCCACAGCCCCCACAGCCCCCACAGCCCCACAGCCCCCACAGCCCCCACAGCCCCCACAGCCCCCACAGCAAACAACTAGGGACTTGTTGTCGGCCCAGGGGGTCAGGTTCTGCAGGGAGGGACCCACCTTGTCGTCGGCCCAGGGCGTCAGGTTCTGCAGGGCGTACAGCGAGGAGTTGTGCAGGCAGAGTGGGTCCTGGTGCAGCGGCTGACTCAGCGTCTTCTGGAAGGCCTCCTGCTGGAGCTGCAGCATCAGACGGTTCGCCTGCTGCCTCTCCGCCTCGCGCTCCTCCGCCGTCTGCCTCCTGGGGGCGGGGCACAGTGATGTCAGAGGGCGGGGCCACAGTGATGTCAGAGGGCGTGAGTCACAGTGATGTCAGAGGGAGTGAGTCACAGTGATGTCAGAGGGAGTGAGTCACAGTGATGTCAGAGGGAGGGAGTCACAGTTGTTGCAAAGGGCCAGATTAAACTGAATATATATATTTATTGTTTTGATATGCCTTGTATATTGTTTGTATATATACACGGAATATCCCTTTACCTGTGTACAAACCAGAGTAATATTCGCTCTCCTATTGGACAGCGACCACTAGGCGCCAACGACCAAGCCCCCAACGGCAAGTTCAAAGGCAACTCCGGGCATGTCGCTACATGCCCAGAGTCTGCGCAGTAATACGAGACAGAACTGAGGTTGGCACTAAATAATCACCTTACGTATAAATACGGCGCAGATGTAAAACAGTAGTAGTTCAAGTTCAGTGTCCAAGCCTTCACCACGCATACAACGTGCAGTGAAGTGAGCAACTTTGCATCTAAATAGAGCATTGAGAACCGCGTGCGAATAGAATGCTAAAGTGTCAGAGTTTAACGCAGTAACGTTGAGTTCGACTTAATCTAATGTGAAGTAATAGTCGATAATTTATAGTGTATCGTGCGGCTACAGTTCTTCAGTGACCAGCATTACCACCGGTTCGTCGTGTATTTAGCTAGTGCACTTATCCAGGCTGTGCGGCCTAAATCCGCGCCCACACCCGAGGAGTCCTAGGCGAGAACCGTTGGATATGTACACAGGAGAACCTACACCGGCGACTGCAGAACCATTTCTGGTTGGATTATATTGCTTTGGGACCGTGACCACTGGAGAAGAGTACCGTCGATTCCACTGTCGTTTGGGATTTACCCCCGTGAGGATCATCACTCGGGCCCGCCTCTAGGAAGAGGCTGGCTAGCTGTCGTCAATGCTATTCGAGCATCTTGGATTACAACTGTTGCTTTGTCTGCTGATCAAGGGAGTACATGCACCGGCTCCTGTATCTGGAGCCTCGTTATTCCTCGTTGACCCAGACTTTGTACCCGAACATTCCTCTACCCCTACCGGCCTTACACCCCGGAGGGAACCCCCCAGTGTCTCCAGCTGGTGCCGGTGTGGCATATATAATTGCTATACCACAGGTGGCGTCAGCTTAGACCCATCCTAGTATTCATACTATTCTCATTGACTTATGCTCTTGACTGACTTTACGTATGTTCTTCGCCATACAAGCGCAAGCCTAATTCTCAATCTGTAACCTAACGTTGCTTAATAATAATAAATAACCCTCCAATAGAACTTTATGTGTCAATGCCGTATTCTTGTGTGGGTGTTCACCATATATATTCATGTACTGTATGGCCAGTAATTAAAGTACATAACTAGTAGTGGTTTAATATATCACAATCTTTAATACAGTCAGGGTATTGTAACCCCTCAGTTACAATTGGTCCTTCGAGCCGGAGGGTATCAGTGTAATATTTAATATAATATTAATATTAACTATGGCCAGCGGTGAACACTCCCCAAGCGGCTCTCCCAAGCTAGAACGCCCGCAGCGCAAACGTCAGCCACCTCCCTATCTGGAGGAATACGCTGTCGTTCTACTACCTAGCTTATCTAAACAGACGTTAAACACGGATAAAGCGGATAGTCAAAGCATGTCAAATCCTATCGACCAGGCGACCCTGCCAGTAGAGACCCCAGTGGGTTCTAACGAAACTGACCAAGCTCACGGGGGGGACCAGGTGGGACATGACATGACTATACCTCCAGACAACGCCAACGGGATAGTCCCCGGAGAGCTCCAGGATAAAGAAAGCGCTCCAGGGACAGAACCCGACACACCACCAGAAGAGAAGCGCGCCCAGGAGATGGACCTCGGGGCGCGCCAGGAGAACAGATCTCCAACGAGCACTGTCAGAAGCCGATCACCTCCGTCAGTGTCATCCCCCAGCGAGGCGGACCAGATACTGGCGCAAGCCTTCATCGCCACCCTGACAGCCTCCACCGAACGCGATCGACTTCAGGGTGAACGTGATCGACTTCAAGCAAAGACGCTTAGTGAGCGCGAACACTCCGCCACGGAAAGAGAGCGCCTTCAGGCTCAACAGACGAGCGAGCGCGAACAATCTGCAGCGGAACGAGAGCGCCTTCACGCGCAACTCCAAGCGCAAGCCCTTAGTGAGCGCGAACACTCTGCCATGGAACGAGAGCGCCTTCAGGCTCAACAGACGAGCGAGCGCGAACAACGAGAGCGCCTCCAGGCGCAACAAGCAAGCGAGCGCGAACAATCTGCAGCGGAACGAGAGCGCCTTCACGCGCAACTCCAAGCGCAAGCCCTTAGTGAACGCGAACACTCTGCAACCGAACGAGAGCGCTTCCAGGCGCAACAAAGGAGTGAAGACGACCGCATAAGACTGGAGGAGAGACGCCTTCAGACGGAAGAGAACATTGAAAGAGACCGCGCCAATGCACAGCGCGACGCCGCCAATGCACAGCGCAACGCCGGCAATGCCCAGCGCGAAGCAGAGCGCGACCGGCTGCAGGCGCAGATGATAGAACAATTGATTGCCATGGCGACACCCCCTCTCTCCGCACGGAGCTCCCGGAGATCATCACGACAAGGGTCTAGGGCACCTTCCCCTACCCGATCAAGCGACCCGGAACCCGGCCAACAGAAGGATCCCGTCTACGTCTCCGAACCCCCTCCCCGACCGGTCCATACGAGACCCAGCCACCGGGAAGAACCGGCCTACGTCGCCGAGAGACTGAATAGAAGACTTCAGGACCTAGAAGAGGAAGAAGAAGAGGAGGAAAGTCAAGCCCACCCGCAGCAACGTACTCAGGACCAGGAGGCCCAGTACAGCCCAGACTTCAGCCCCGAGTCACTGCACTACAAACCCCCGACTCGACTCACGGGTGAGTTTGACGTACAGTCAGCACCGAGGAACAGCACCTGGGTACCCGGCCTCTGGTACCCACCAAGTACCAACCCACGACAACACGTACGGGGAGACTCGCCCAGGAGGCCTCTTCCCCTACGATCACCAATGTGCCAGCCATCCATGGCATCGTACCTTGGCACACCGACGTTCCCAGACTTTACGCACGAGGACAGAGCACAGTACACGGAATTACGGATGTGCTTGGAGACTATGATGTCCGACGTCCCTGATGAGTCGTACAAATATGCCATCCTCCTCAAGCATCTCAAGGTGCCCAGAGCGCATAATATAGCGCTAGCATATTCCAACTCAAGCACCCCATACTCCGCGGCTCTAGTGGCCCTCGACCAGCGTTATGGACGTATATGGGACTACGTGATACAAGAAATAAGAGATATCGACCGCCTCCCCCCAGCCAAAGACAATAGAGCATTGGATGACCTCTCTATCAAGGTACAATCCCTGGTAGGGATGCTGGGGTCCCAAAAGGAGAAAGGGAGATATGAACTATATGCTAACTCTAATGTGGAACGAATACTAGAGAAGCTCCCTCCAGCCCGCCAAGAGCGCTTTCGGCGGCAGAGAGACCACCGTGATCCCGACGGTCCCGAGCCATCCCTCCTAGACCTGGCCGCCTTCCTCGCGAGGGAAGTCAGCAGCCTACGACTGGACACGTTCGTGTGGAGTGGACCAAGCCCAAGAGATGGACCTCGGAGATCTAATGATAACCGCCGGTCAGTGACCGTTATGCACCAAGCCGAGTCAGTGCCGCAGCACAAGAACCACAGCACCCCCCCGACGAAGGGGAAGTGGAAGATTGTATGCCAGTACTGTGAAAAGGAACATTGGCTGTCTCAATGTGACACTTTCAAGAAGATGACCGCTGACGAGGTGAGTCAGTGGATCAAAGCCAACCGCCGCTGCTTCCGCTGCGCGCGCAGCCATATGGCAGCCGAGTGCCGTTTAAAGAAGAAATGCAGCAAGTGCGACGGCGCCCACTTGGATGTCCTACATGACAGCAACAAGAAGAAACTCGTACCCCCAAGCAGCTCGAGAGTGAACTTCATGTATATCGACCCTGCGAAGAGCGGGAGCTCCCGAGTGCTCTTGAAAGTGGTCCGAGTGATATTAAGCTACGAGGACAAGGTCATGGACACTTACGCCGTCCTAGACGATGGGTCGGAAAAGACTCTCCTCCTCGCATCCGCTGCAGCCCGGCTGGGTCTGCGGGGGAGCGAAGAAACAATGACAATCCGTACTATTAGAAGAGACCTGAAGACCATAAAGGGTGAACATGTCTCCTTCACGATAGCAGCAGTCGGGCAGCCCGAGAAGCAGTATAGGATTAATAACGCCTTCACCAGCCAAGACATAGGCCTGTCACAGTACACCTACCCCATCCCAAAGCTGATGGAAAAATACGTGCACCTACGTCAACTACCTATACCGCTCATCGACGGCGCCACCCCGACCCTGCTCATAGGATCCGACCACGCACACCTCATCGTCCCAACGGACCGGGTCCACATCGGGCCCAGAGGCTGTCCAGCAGCGGTCGAGACCCGCCTAGGTTGGACACTACAAGGCCCCCTCTCCGGGTCTTCCAACCGACCAGCAGCCACTCGCTGCCTCCACTCCAGAGTAAAAGAAGAAGACACCACCCTCTTACAGCACGTCGAGAGGCT
This sequence comes from Notolepis coatsorum, assembly GCF_963971535.1. Lineage (NCBI taxonomy): Eukaryota > Metazoa > Chordata > Actinopteri > Aulopiformes > Paralepididae > Notolepis > Notolepis coatsorum. The sequence continues at coordinate 802,049 of NW_028173062.1, forward strand.
ATGGACATTAGACGCGATGCCCTTTAAGAATGAAAAGAAACTTGTTCGATCAAAGGAAGACACTTATGCCATAACCCTCCTCGAGCAGAGGACAAAGAGAGTCGAGGTCAATGGAGTGATGAGATACGCAACTCCACTCTTGAGGCGAAAGGGTATGCCCACCCTCCACGCCTCAAAAGAAGCGACAGAGCGATATCTACTGAACACCGAGCGGCGTCTAGCCAAAGACCCCACTCAAGCCACTGTGTACCGCGCTGAGATTGACAAGCTAATCACAGCGGGACACATAAAGAAAATTGACATTCAAGAGGCCGACCAGACGACCGAATCATGGTACGTGCCCCACCACAAGGTCCACCACAACGGCAAGGATCGTATTGTGTTCAACTGCAGCTACCAGATCGGACTACAGAATCTGAATAAAGAACTCTTGCCCGGCCCAACACTCGGCCCCTCTCTACTAGGCGTGTTACTACGTTTCCGCCAAGACAAGGTGGCCATCAGCGGCGACATCAAAGGGATGTTCCTGCAGGTGCGACTAGTGGAAGAGGACAAGCCCTTGCTGCGGTTCTTACGGAGAGAGAGGATCGGGGATGAGCAACCATCCATCTACCAATGGGAGGTCCTCCCCTTCGGAACCACATGCAGCCCATGCTGTGCTACGTTCGCACTGCAAAAACATGTCACAGAAGACCCTGAAGCTGACGAGGAGGTCAGACAAAGTGTAGAGAGGAGTTTCTACGTGGACAACTGTCTGCAAAGCGTCTCGACGCCAGAAGAAGCCGAAGCCCTCCTACTCAAGCTCCGCGCCTCACTGATCAAAGGCGGCTTTGATCTCCGGCAGTGGGCCAGCAGCGACCCTCAAGTACTTCGCAGCCTCTCCCCAGAGACAAAGGCAGCAAGCAGCGAGACCTGGATGGCGACCATCCCAGGTGAAGCACAAGAAATGACATTAGGACTAGTCTGGCGCTTCAAAACAGACTCGCTCCATTACAGATACAAACCCCTGACCACGGAGCAGGGAAGGTCGACCCCTCTACTGAACACCAGACGGAGCGTATACAGAACACTCGCAAGGCAATATGACCCGCTGGGGTGTATCCTACCTTACACCACCAGGGCGAAAATGATTGTACGAGAGCTGTGGGACAAGGAACAGGGCTGGGACGACCCCATACCCGACCACCTCGCTTCCACCTGGAGAGAGTGGGAGAGAGAACTCAACTCGCTCCAAAATGTGAACATACGCCGAAGCTACTTCCCACCCACAGTGCGGCTGGAGACGTGCCAGATGGACCTGCACGTCTTCAGCGACGCCTCAGAAGTGGCCTACGGCTCGGTGGCTTACTTGCGGGCCCGAGAGGAGGGAGGAGAAATACACACAGCCTTCATCCTGGCTCGCTCAAGGATAGACCCCCACAAGCAACAATCGATCCCGCGTCTAGAGCTCTGTGCAGCCCTGGTAGGCGCGCAACTCGCCGCGTTAATCCAACGTGAACTCACCATCCCGGTGCAAAGAACAATCTTGTGGTCAGACTCCATGACCGTACTCACATGGATCCAGTCCGATTCGTGTAGATACAAGGTCTTCGTGGGAGTCAGAATCACAGAGATCCAAGACTTAACAGAATCAGCATGCTGGAGGTACGTGGACACGAAACAGAACCCAGCAGATGTCATCACACGGGGGATGTCCCTAGATGATCTCACACGTCACAATATCTACAGTGACGGTCCTGAGTTCCTCAAGCGCCCGGAAGAAGAGTGGCCTAACCCCACCCCTCGGGAGGCTAGTCAAGAGGAGGCAGAGATCAAGAAATCTATGTTCTGTGGGTTGACGCACCCACCAGTCCCCACCGACCCTAACATAGACGACTGCCCCACCCTTGAGAGTGCGCAGTTAAAGACATTCCTGTGGCACCACCCTGAGGTTCCCCCAACTACCGACATTAATGCAGCTAACTACGAAGAAGCAGAACTCCTTCTGCTACAGCGAGCCCAAAGAGACTCGTTCCCCGACAAGCTAGACTGTCTGCAGGGATCAAAGCCAGTCCCGTCAGACAGCAGACTGCTCCACTTGGCCCCTGAGCGCGACGCCCATGACCTCATCAGGGTGGGTGGTCGTCTGAGACGAGCCCCGGACTTAACGGATGACGTCAAGTTTCCTATAGTCCTCAACAGCCGACACAAGGTCACCGAGCTCATCATAAAGAAATACGACGAGGATGTGCACCACGCTGGGGCAGAGAGAGTCTTCGCTGAGATCCGACGTCGCTATTGGACACTGAACGGAAGAGAAGCAGTACGACGCTTCCAGCGGACTCGACCAGACTGTCGCCAGTGGCGAGCACAGCCCAGTATACCCAGGAGGGCCGACCTGCCTCACCGCTACACCCGACCCGTGGCGAGGCTGATAGAGTTGCCAAGGCTCCCTGACTCCCTTGATGACGATCATGACCCACTGACTTTGTAGATTGCCCTACTCCCCACAACAGACATTGAGTAGTTGACAGGACTATTAATCTGTCTTCGCTTTAACTAATTAGGTGCAGACTAATTAGGAGGCGGCTGTTGCAAAGGGTCAGATTAAACTGAATATATATATTTATTGTTTTGATATGCCTTGTATATTGTTTGTATATATACACGGAATATCCCTTTACCTGTGTACAAACCAGAGTAATATTCGCTCTCCTATTGGACAGCGACCCCAGGCGCCAACGACCAAGCCCCAAACGGCAAGTTCAAAGGCAACTCCGGGCATGTCGCTACATGCCCAGAGTCTGCGCAGTAATACGAGACAGAACTGAGGTTGGCACTAGATAATCACCTTACGTATAAATACGGCGCAGGTGTAAAACAGTAGTAGTTCAAGTTCAGTGTCCAAGCCTTCACCACGCATACAACGTGCAGTGAAGTGAGCAACCTTGCATCTAAATAGAGCATTGAGAACCGCGTGCGAATAGAATGCTAAAGTGTCCGAGTTTAACGCAGTAACGTTGAGTTCGACTTAATCTAATGTGAAGTAATAGTCGATCATTTATAGTGTATCGTGCGGCTACAGTTCTTCAGTGACCAGCATTACCACCGGTTCGTCGTGTATTTAGCTAGTGCACTTATCCAGGCTGTGCGGCCTAAATCCGTGCCCACACCCGAGGAGTCCTAGGCGAGAACCGTTGGATATGTACAGTTGCTATTGCATGCACTCATCTGTGTTTCACCACACACATGAGTGCATGCTTACCAACTGTCCGTCTGCAACACTACTATCACCAACATCTAAGAAGGGAGATCCCCCCTTGAACGGCCCTTCTAAGGTTTCTCTCCTCCACACTGCCTGTGGAGCTTTTTTCCCTATTGTTAGGTTTTAGTGAGTTTTTCCTTACCTTCGTGTGGGGTATGTCTGGGAGTGCTTGCATTCTTTCATTTATTTGCATTCATCTAAAAAATGTTTGGACCCTATGGTGTTCTTGTTCTGTTCTTGACTTATTGTTATGTTGTCTTCTTGACTTGTTTAAAGAAGACCTGTACGGCCCATGGGGACATTAACGTGTGTTGTCGGGCCCTATAAATAAATTTGATTTGATTTGATTTTAGGAGAACTTACACCGGCGACTGCAGAACCATTTCTGGTTGGATTATATTGCTTTGGGACCGTGACCACTGGAGAAGAGTACCGTCGATTCCACTGTCGTTTGGGATTTACCCCCGTGAGGATCATCACTCGGGCCCGCTATTCGAGCATCTTGGATTACAACTGTTGCTTTGTCTGCTGATCAAGGGAGTACATGCACCGGCTCCTGTATCTGGAGCCTCGTTATTCCTCGTTGACCCAGACTTTGTACCCGAACATTCCTCTACCCCTACCGGCCTTACACCCCGGAGGGAACCCCCCAGTGTCTCCAGCTGGTACCGGTGTGGCATATATAATTGCTATACCACAGGTGGCGTCAGTTTAGACCCATCCTAGTATTCATACTATTCTCATTGACTTATGCTCTTGACTGACTTTACGTATGTTCTATGCCATACAAGCGCGAGCCTAATTCTCAATCTGTAACCTAACGTTGCTTAATAATAATAAATAACCCTCCAATAGAACTTTATGTGTCAATGCCGTATTCTTGTGTGGGTGTTCACCATATATATTCATGTACTGTATGGCCAGTAATTAAAGTACATAACTAGTAGTGGTTTAATATATCACAATCTTTAATACAGTCAGGGTATTGTAACCCCTCAGTTACAACAGTGATGTCAGAGGGAGTGAGTCACAGTGATGTCAGAGGGAGTGAGTCACAGTGATGTCAGAGGGAGGGAGTGAGTCACAGTGATGTCAGAGGGCGTGAGTCACAGTGATGTCAGAGGGAGGGAGTCACAGTGATGTCAGAGGGAGGGAGTGAGTCACAGTGATGTCAGAGGGAGTGAGTCACAGTGATGTCAGAGGGAGTGAGTCACAGTGATGTCAGAGGGAGGGAGTGAGTCACAGTGATGTCAGAGGGAGTGAGTCACAGTGATGTCAGAGGGAGTGAGTCACAGTGATGTCAGAGGGAGGGAGTGAGTCACAGTGATGTCAGAGGGAGTGAGTCACAGTGATGTCAGAGGGACTGAGTCACAGTGATGTCAGAGGGAGTGAGTCACAGTGATGTCAGAGGGACTGAGTCACAGTGATGTCAGAGGGAGTGAGTCACAGTGATGTCAGAGGGACTGAGTCACAGTGATGTCAGAGGGACTGAGTCACAGTGATGTCAGAGGGGCCTGACCCGCTACATTACAGTGTCACCGTGGTTCTGGTTCTGACCCGCTACATACCGGGACTTAAGACTTTAAAACAATAAAGCCATGATGTAACAAAGACAACAATTCATGTAAAATTACTTGGTAATACATTTATCTCAATTTCGAGCAATGGTTCATATTTGCCATTCACCTCTGCTAGATCACATTCACCTCTGCTAGATCACATTCACCTCTGCTAGATCACATTCACCTCTGCTAGATCACATTCACCTCTGCTAGATCACATTCACCTCTGCTAGATCACATTCACCTCTGCTAGATCACATTCACCTCTGATAGATCCTCTGCTAGATCACATTCACCTCTGCTAGATCACATTCACCTCTGCTAGATCACATTCACCTCTGCTAGATCACATTCACCTCTGCTAGATCACATTCACCTCTGCTAGATCACATTCACCTCTGCTAGATCACATTCACCTCTGCTAGATCACATTCACCTCTGCTAGATCCTCTGCTAGATCACATTCACCTCTGCTAGATCCTCTGCTAGATCACATTCACCTCTGCTAGATCACATTCACCTCTGCTAGATCACATTCACCTCTGCTAGATCACATTCACCTCTGATAGATCCTCTGCTAGATCACATTCACCTCTGCTAGATCACATTCACCTCTGCTAGATCCTCTGCTAGATCACATTCACCTCTGCTAGATCACATTCACTTCTGCTAGATCCTCTGCTAGATCACATTCACCTCTGCTAGATCACATTCACCTCTGCTAGATCACATTCACCTCTGATAGATCCTCTGCTAGATCACATTCACCTCTGCTAGATCACATTCACCTCTGCTAGATCCTCTGCTAGATCACATTCACCTCTGCTAGATCACATTCACCTCTACTAGATCACATTCACCTCTACTAGATCACATTCACCTCTACTAGATCACATTCACCTCTGCTAGATCACATTCACCTCTGATAGATCCTCTGCTAGATCACATTCACCTCTACTAGATCACATTCACCTCTGCTAGATCACATTCACCTCTACTAGATCACATTCACCTCTGATAGATCCTCTGCTAGATCACATTCACCTCTGCTAGATCACATTCACCTCTGCTAGATCACATTCACCTCTGCTAGATCACATTCACCTCTGCTAGATCACATTCACCTCTGCTAGATCACATTCACCTCTGCTAGATCCTCTGCTAGATCACATTCACCTCTGCTAGATCACATTCACCTCTGCTAGATCCTCTGCTAGATCACATTCACCTCTGCTAGATCACATTCACCTCTGCTAGATCCTCTGCTAGATCGCATTCACCTCTGCTAGATCACATTCACCTCTGCTAGATCACGTTCACCTCTGCTAGATCACATTCACCTCTGATAGATCCTCTGCTAGATCACATTCACCTCTGATAGATCCTCTGCTAGATCACATTCACCTCTTCTAGATCACATTCACCTCTGCTAGATCACATTCACCTCTGCTAGATCACATTCACCTCTGCTAGATCACATTCACCTCTGCTAGATCACATTCACCTCTGCTAGATCACATTCACCTCTGCTAGATCCTCTGCTAGATCACATTCACCTCTGCTAGATCACATTCACCTCTGATAGATCCTCTGCTAGATCACATTCACCTCTGCTAGATCACATTCACCTCTGCTAGATCCTCTGCTAGATCACATTCACCTCTGCTAGATCACATTCACCTCTGCTAGATCACATTCACCTCTGCTAGATCCTCTGCTAGATCACCTTTATCAATACAAGTGTTTTTTTGTGATGAAAACAGAAGGTTAACCCGTTCACTACCACACTACAGCAGGTTAACCCTTTCACTACCACACTACAGAAGGTTAACCCTTTCACTACCACACTACAGACGGTTAACCTTTCACTACCACACTACAGAAGGTTAACCTTTCACTACCACACTACAGCAGGTTAACCCTTTCACTACCACACTACAGACGGGTAACCCTTTCACTACCACACTACAGAAGGTGAACCTTTCACTACACACTACAGAAGGTTAACCTTTCACTACCACACTACAGACGGTTAACCTTTTACTACCACACTACAGAAGGTTAGCCTTTCACGAACACACTACAGAAGGTTAACCCTTTCACTACCACACTACCACACTACAGAAGGTTAACCTTTCACTACCACAAACAGAAGGTTAACCCTTTCACTACCACACTACAGAAGGTTAACCTTTCACTACCACACTACAGAAGGTTAACCCTTTCACTACCACACTACAGAAGGTTAACCTTTCACTACCACACTACAGAAGGTTAACCTTTCACTACCACACTACAGAAGGTTAACCCTTTCACTACCACACTACAGAAGGTTAACCTTTCACTACCACACTACAGAAGGTTATATTTCGTATTGGCATCGCGTCCCGCTCTTAAGCCATACCGAGATATACCTCATCTCATGTACCTAGTGTACTCCATCAACGAATAAACCAAAAATACACCCGCACCTGCCAGGCCCCGCCCCTACTGCCGTACTATATTAGTACTGGGCATGGCCACCACTCACTCTTCCTCTATTTTCGTTTCCATCATAGTGGATGCAAGACGCCCTATGCAACTAGTTGTACGAAAAGTTTAGATAATATTGAGTGCTTACGGAGATTTGCTTACCCCTGGAATCTTCGGGGTATGTTCCAACGACACGTCGGGTCTATTCTGATGTTCCCTCGTCTTGTGGCAGCAGATCGAGGAACAGCGTGCGAGGTTTGGCTATCGAGCCGGCTCGTACACAGGTAGGCCCTGTGTCATCAGGCATTGATGCTAGTGTTAGTAATGCTGGTTTGTTTTGTTACACAACCGAGTTGTGTGTCGGCGCCAGGGGCGGGATGGTTTCGTAAACGTTCCACTGAAGTGGACGGGTTCCAGGCGATCCTGGAGCGTGCTGCTAAACACTAATGCTAAGCTAATGCTAATGCTAACACTAATGCTGAAATGCTGGGCACTGTTCTAATGTTCGCCGCCGTGGGATGTTGCCGCTTTTCCCTCCTCTTAACCGGTTCATTGATGAAGGTCAGTCGGTAGCTAATGTGGGGGGTTTTGCTGAGTCCTATTTTACCCTTTTACGGGTAAATGGGTTGACAACAGGTTGCAGGGCGGGTGTGCCGTGGCTAGGTAGCCTAGCCAGGTAGCATCGATCCTGTGCCTCGGCGGGGTTGAACGGTGTCCCACCCGGAAGCCGATGCTTGAGAGCGAGTCGGCTCGGCGGGTGGCAGTAGAGCTATACTGCTGCAGGATGGAATTCAGCGGCGGCCAGTGTTGTGGCTCAGCTGACTGTTTTCTGTCCACATTAGCGTTGAACGCTATGCTATAGTGGGGCTACTGTTTTTGTTCTGTCTCTCTGCTACGGGAATGTCTGTCTATGCTACAGTCTTCCCTCCTCTCAACCATTCATGCTGACGGTCAATCGGTGTCTACTGGGGGAGTAGTGCGGGGGGGGCTTTGTTTACCTTCATGGGTAAATGGGCTGAGGTCTAGGGCTGGTGTTCTGTTGTGAATATTATGAATGAATGCGGGACTGGTTCTCTCTGGTCCGCCTCCCCTTAACGTTGTGTGCATGGGCTTGCCCATTCTACAGTATGTTCATGGTGTTAGTTCATTTATTCATTAACCCCTTCATGGTGCACACCACAGTGGAGGTTGCTGTTTGCAACCACCACTGGTGCTCCGTGTTAGCATCAGTCCTTTGCTTTTGACATGTTGAAACAGTGCCCCGCCCGGCCGACACCATGAGGTGGGTCGGCCCGGCGAGTGGCTGGTGGGCTGCTAAAGCCTGTACCACCATGGTACCTAAACTGCACCTCGTCCATTTATGCCTTGCACTATATAGTATTGTATATTAGTACACTGCACAGTATTGTATATTGTATGGTAACTACGTCTACGAACATTGTACATATGTCTAAACTGAACACTGTGACCTCTTTTTTTACTTCTAATTTTTACTATGTCTTTATTTCATACTTATCTTGTCATGCACAGTCTCTGGAGCGCAACAGTAAGAAGCATTTTGTACAAAAGTATTCTGTACTTCTGTATGACAACTATTAAAGAAACTTGAAAACTTGAAACTTGTATGGAATTGGCAGCGATTAGTAACTGTGTTCGCGCAAGGTTGTTGACGTTATTAGCTTTGACCCAGCCGCAAGCTATAACCGCTCAGGGCTCCCCTCTCCGCAGAGGATTTTGGTCTTCCGCTGGAGCGCGGGCGGTATTTGTCCTAGGCCCCACACCGCCTCACATCGCGCAGCCAGAAGAAGAGAGAGCATGGCTTCATCAGGGGCGATGACGAGGCCCTCGACAGGCGGCCATGTTTTCCCCCGCCAGAGCTATCCTGGGCGTTGAATCGACAGGTGTCCACAAGGCCGACAGCCTTGGCGGCCAAGGGATCGGCCACGTTGGATGGGCTCGGCTTGGAATATACAAGCCGTCGCCATCCTGCCGCGAGCAGCCTGCTCTCCGATCACTCCCTCCCCCAACACCAGCGGAAAAAGGGGGCTCTGATTGTTTCCTTTGGCTGCGGGCCGCGTGCCTTCGTTGAAGCGCGGGCGGCCCCACTTTTCGCTTCTCATGGGGACAGGGGCTGACACCCAGTTGATGGCTGAGCCTGGGTCTGTCCGTGAGAACCCCGGACTGCTCCATGGAGCCCGACGCTGCTATGCTCTGCTTCGTGCCGGTGGCCGGACTATACTCAAATCAACTCTAAATGGATCTAATCAGTGGATTGCATATTTTCTTCAAGAAGCAGAATAAGGCTAACCCTCTCTGCCTATTGGGACATCATAATTGGGCTACCAACTTGAAGACGTGGTCATTTTTGGATTATCGAAGCTTTTGGACTGCAATAAGAAGATTTTGGATCTGTTTACCGCACACAGGATCTACCAAAATGAACTGATTAAGACACTTGGACACTTGGACTAATAATGCATTCAGTCATTTGGACGGAGTTGTTAAAACTCACTCAACTCAAATCAATAGAGTTATATTTCACTCTATTCAAATCAAATTTAAAGTGATGTGGCTGGGATAAATTGTGCCAGTCAGCCAAAACAAATTCCTGGACCAAGGTCGAACCAGAGAGCTGTGGAGTCGAAGGCCCTCTGGGAGATAAGAGTGGCGAGCGGCTTCCCCCACCCCCAATCCCTACCTCCCCCACCCAGGACTTGGCTTGTGCACTCCCCCCCACCCCCCCCCCCCTCCAGTCCCACCCCCCCCCCCTTCCTCTGCATTGGCGCTGCACTGTCGGCTGCCTCGTGTGAGGGATCACTCTCCCCCCCCCTACAGCCCTGTAACAACCCTAACCCACTCCCCCCTCCTTCCGTACATGGCGCTGCCTATGACGGCTGCCAGTCTGTTTGCGGGGGTGAATATGCATATGTTTGTCTCAAGGCTCTGTACCATTATTACTATCTAAAATGTAATAATTGTGGAATATTACTGTAATGAGCTGTATGTGTATGATCCAAGCGTCCTATGATCCTCATAGCAGCATAACGGAAAAAGCATTCCATGTGAAGGTATTCTGTATTTTTGCATGTCAACTAATAAAGAAACTTGAAACTTGAGAATGTTGTGCTGTCAAGCGGCTCCCACACCATAAGCTGTGTTGGTAGAGCCTGGTGTTACGTCTGTCAACTATAAGTGTTGTCAGCAGGGGGGCTCGAAACCTTTTGAGGCACACAGTGCAGGCTTCCCCGGCCTCGCCTTTGCCAAGCCAGGTATCATGTTGGTGCCTCCCACTCCTGGAAGATTGGCAGTGGTCTCGCAGGCGCGCGTGATTTGGGTGGTAGTAATATCACTGCAGGGCTACGGTGTGTAGGAACACCTTGCATGTCCGGCTGCAAAACAACTCCTCAGCATGTTCTGGAGGGGTGTTCAGTGGGGGAGCTTTTGTCACCTAGAACTGATGTCAGCTTCCCCCGTATCAAACCGGCCCTTTCTGTCGGGGTCCCCCCTTGGGTGCGATTGCCTCGTGGGTAGTGTCGGGGTCAGATGTCCCGACACGGAACGCTCTGCTCGCACGGGTCCAGGGTTGGCTACGCACAGCGGGTGGGACCGGGCCGCCTATCTACAGTTCCTTGCGGACCTGCGCCACATGGCGGCGGTTGCGTTGGGAGTGTCATCACATATGGCTACGGCAGTACCATATGTCGAGGTGGATGGAGAGAACGCTGAGGCGGGGACTTGTATTTACACAACCCCACCCGTTTTCGGGTTTGGTACAGACCCTATTGTCAGGGTCACCAGCAGTGACAGCTCTGGTCGACGAGATCTGATCTCTGTGGACGAAGCAAGCCATCGTCGTGGCGTTTTCCTCCCGGTGTTCTCTGGTGCCTGAGAAATCGGGAGGGGGGGGGGTGTCAGACCCATGTTGGACCATGGGAAGGTTCAGTATTTTTTGGATCGTCTCCTACCTGTTGAACACTGTCAGGTGGGGGTCTGGTTCTCCTCCATAGACCTGTAGGATGCGTGTTCGCATTCCCGATCTTCCGTCCTAGGGCTTACCTACGCTTCCTTACAGGGTTAGCGTCGTATGGGTACCAGGGGCTGCCGTTCGGCTTTTCTCTGGCACCCCGCATCTTCACCAAGTGCGTGGAGGCCGCACTGGGGCCTCTGCGTTGTCAGGGGTTACGAAGTGTATTCTGCCCTGACGACGTTCTGGTCCTTGTCGGTCAAGGTGGATCGTCAGGTCTCATGCCAGGCAGGGTTCCTACCAGCCTGGGGTTGCTGTAGACTGGAAGTAGAGTACTCCTCTTCCCAGTCAATGGGTGGAGTGCTATGGGCATCCCTCTCAGAGCATGTTGCGACACGCTCGGGAGGTTCCGTCCTAGGACGGTTACGCCGCTGTCCGTGATATGCCTGCTCGGTATGAGGGCATCTGCTCATTCCGTGGTCCCTCTTGGCCTCCTCTTCACCCCAGGAGGAGGTTACGGAGGTGGTTCTTTTCCAGTATGGAAATAGACCCGGTGAGAGGCAAGTCAGGACGGACAATACGACGTCAGTGTCGTATATCGACAGACAGGGAGGAGTACGCTCCCCCCGTCTGCACCGGGCGGCGGGCGGCTGGCTATGGGCGTTCTCCATCTGCGCGGCCTGAGGGCTCCCCACATCCCCAGCAGGGTGAATGTGGGTACAGGTGTAATGTCGCGGGGCGGTCCTCATCCTGACGGGTGGGGATTACGTCCGGACATAGCCAGGCAGGTCTGGGACCGATGCCATGCCGCCTGGGATTCTTTCCCCATACATCTGTTAGGTCAGTTGTTGGGGCGGGTACGTTGAGGAGCGCAGGTCCTTGATCCTGATTGCGCCAGACCGGGGCGCAGCTGTGTGGTTCCCGGTCCTGATCCAGCTACTGGTAGCTCCGCCATGGCCTATTCCTTGGTCGGCGAAGGCCCTCACTCAAGCACACGGGTCGCTGTTCAGCACCCGGTGTTGTGCCAACGTCTGATGGTTTGGCTGGTGAGAGGGTAAGTCTGGAGAGGATGGACCCTTCTGTGGTTGATACCATCCGGAATGCGCATACTCCCTCCACTGTTGCGCTTTACACGGGCAGATGGAGTATGTTCCAAGAGTGGTGTAAGGCGGGGGGCAGGGACCGATGTCCTGCCCCCTGGATACTGTCCTTGTTTACCTCCAGTCTCTCCTTGATAGACTGTCGGCTTCGACGGTGAGGTTATATGCAGCAGCTATATCCTCTTATCATGAGGGATTTGAGGGTGATGTTTTGTTCAGCCACCCTCTTGTGAACCACTGGGTAACATTATCACGTCTCATGGCTTCTCCTACCATTGTTATGCCGACGATACTCAACTCTTCCTCTCCTTCCCTCCCTCAGATATCCACGTCTCTGAGCGGATCTCGGCCTGTCTGTCCGACATCTCCGCCTGGATGACGTCCAACCACCTCAAACTGAACCTAAGCAAAACAGAATTGCTCCACCTGCCGGCCAAATCCTCCCCCCTAACCGACCTTTCAATCACAGTCGAGAATGCAGCTGTGACTGCGTCCCCGACCGCCAAGAACCTTGGTGTTGTCCTCGACGACCAGTTGAACTTCTCTGCTCACATCGCAGCGACGACCAGAACCTGCCGATTCCTCCTGAGCAACGTCAGAAGGATCCGCCCCTTCCTGACAAAAGAAGCCACCCAACTCCTCGTCCAATCAACAGTCATCTCCCGCCTCGACTACTGCAATGCACTGCTCGCTGGCCTCCCGGCCACTGCCACTAAGCCTCTTCAACTCATTCAGAACGCAGCGGCCCGCCTGATCTCAAACCTACCGAAGTCGGCCCATGTCACCCCACTTCTTAGGGACCTGCACTGGCTCCCCATTGCTGCACGAATCCGCTTCAAGGCCCTCGACCTAGCATACCGTGCGGCAAAGGGAACCGCTCCCGCCTACCTCCGGTCAATGGTCTCTAACTACACACCCTCAAGACCCCTACGCTCTGCATCTTCTGGCCGCCTCAGACCTACTCCTATCCAAGCTCCGGGAGGGTCATCAAAGAGAAGTCGCCTATTCTCAGTCCTTGCCCCACAATGGTGGAATGAACTACCCACCCCAGTTAGGACAGCCGAATCACGTCCAATCTTTCGCCGTCGACTAAAGACGCACTTCTTCAACCATTATCTGAATTTAAAAAAAAAAACTATAAAAAAAAAAAATCTAACCCTAACTAACCGTACTGTCATGCACTTGTCCTAATAAACTAACCTACACTGTAGCACTCAACACTTTGATGAACATTGTTGCTCAGCTGATAGAGTTGTGCCCTTCCTGATGGCTTGTCGTACAGAACTTGTAAGTCGCTTTGGATAAAAGCGTCAGCTAAATGACTAAATGTAAATGTAAATGTAAATGAAGCGTTTCCTGCTTGGCGCCCGACGCGTTAAGACGGTAAACGCTCTTTGGCTCCGAGTTGGGATCTTCAATTGGTCCTCGGTCGGTTGTCATTGGCCCTGTTTGAGCCTCTTGAGCAAGCGCCGTTGGAACAGCTGTCGTTCAAAACCGCGTTCTTGCTGGCCGTCACCTCTGCTAAACGCGTGGGTGAGCTTTGTGCTCTCTCGGTACGACCAGAGTGCCTGTCTTTTCGTTCCGATTGCGGTACCACTCTGCGGCCTAATCCTGCCTTCGTGCCTAAAAATATCCGGAGTTCCTTCCGCTCCAGGGATATTGTGGTTCAGGCGTTTCATCCACCTCCTCACACTAGTGAGTTGGAGGCGGGCCTTCACCTGTCATGTCCGGTCCGGGCTTTGGGGATTTACCTCAGCCTTACTCAGGGCCTCAGGGCTACCGATCAGCTCTTTGTCTGTTACGGTGGTTCTTGTGCTGGTAAGGCACTATCGAAACAGCGCCTGTCCCATTGGTTGTGCGAGGGCATTGCCCTTTGCTACATGTTGGCCGGGCTGGCTCCCCCTAGGGGCATCAGGGCGCACTCCACTCGTGGGGTGGCAGCCTCTGCCGCTCTGCTGGGTGGGGCCTCGGTGGAGGACATCTGTGCTGCAGCTTCATGGTCCTCCCCGGGTCCCTTCGTAAGGTTTTGCCTCATGGACATGACCGGGGGTTCTGTCTCCCAGGCGGTTCTGAGGTCTGTGGCCTCTCCTGCTTCCCGTCCTTTGGTGGGGTAGCAGGGGTGTGTGGGTGTGGGCCACAGTGTGTTGTGTCACACGTGGTTCCGCCTGTGCTGTGTGTTCAAGGGGTTCTAGTTCCCTCTTGTTCACACTCGGTGGAGTTGACAGCGCCCCCTCTTCATTAGGAAGGATGGGGTGACGGGACTCCCCTCCCCCCTGATGTGGGCTTACGGGTCCTCAGGGGGTGCATTTGTCGGGCCTCGCGTCCGCTCTACCCCATATCTCGGTATGGCTTAAGAGCGGGACGCGATGCCAATACGAAATATAACGACGTTATGTATATACACACTACAGAAGGTTAACCTTTCACTACCACACTACAGAAGGTTAACCTTTCACTACCACACTACAGAAGGTTACCCCTTTCACTACCACTACAGAAGGTTACCCTTTCACTACCACACTACAGAAGGTTAACCTTTCACTACCACACTACAGAAGGTTAACCTTTCACTACCACACTACAGAAGGTTAACCCATTCACTACCACACTACAGACGGTTAACCTTTTACTACCACACTACAGAGGGTTAACCTTTCACTACCACACTACAGAACCCTTTCACTACCACACTACAGAAGGTTAACCTTTCACTACCACACTACAGAACCCTTTCACTACCACACTACAGAAGGTTAACCTTTCACTACCACACTACAGACGGTTAACCCTTTCACTACCACACTACAGAAGGTTAACCTTTCACTACCACACTACAGAAGGTTAACCTTTCACTACCACACTACAGAAGGTTAACCTTTCACTACCACACTACAGACGGTTAACCTTTTACTACCACACTACAGAAGGTTAACCTTTCACTAACACACTACAGAAGGTTATATACTCGTACTGGCATCGCGTCCCGCTCTTAAGCCATATCGAGATATACCTCATCTCCTAGTACCTACTGTACTACATGAATGAAAACAAAACACCCTTGCACTTGACCAGGCCCCGCCCCAGTGGCCCACTACAAGACACCGGGCGTGGTCACCACTCACCCTTCCTCTTTTTCGTTTTCCATCATGGCAGTTGTTTTGCGCCCTGTGTAACTAGTGTTAGCGAGTATGAAGTGTAAAGAGAAATTGCGCAATGTTGTGTATTCGCCGAAGATTCGCCAGCCCCTGGAATCTTCTCGGCATGTTCCAACGGCACGTCGGGTCTGTCCTGGTGTTTCCTCGTCTCTTGGCAGCGGTTCGAGGGACAGCGTGCGATGTTTAGCTATCGAGCTAACTCGCACACAGGTAGGCTCTGTGCCATCAGGCATTAACGCTGGTGTTAGTAATACTGCTTGTTGTTCTGTTAGACAACCGAGTTGTGTATCGGCGCAAGGGGCAGGATGTCTGGGTGAACGTCCCTCTGAGTTGGACGTTTTCCAGGCGATCTTGGAGAGCGCTGCTAACACTAATGCTATAATGCTGGGTCACTGTTTTAATGTTCCCCGCCGTGGGATGTCACCGCTTTTCCCTCCTCTTAACCGGTTCATTGATGAAGGTCAGTCGGTAGCTAATGTGGGGGGTTTTGCTGAGACTTATTTACCCTTTTTACGGGTAAATGGGTTGACAACAGGGCGCAAGGCAGGTGTGCCGTGGCTAGAAAGCCAGGTAGCATCGATCCTGTGCCCCGGCGGGGTTGAACGGTGTCCCACCCGGAAGCCGACGCTTGAGAGCAGGTCGACCCGGCAGGTGGCAGTATGGACTGATGAGAGTTATACTGCCACAGGATGGAATTTAGCTGCGGCCAGTGTTGTGGCTCAGCTGATTGTTTTTCTGTCCACATTAGCGTCGGGTAGTGGGGCTACAGGGCCAGCCGACGCTGAAAATATCTTGTGTATTTTTGGGGTTATAGAAATCTTGAATCAGTCGCAAGCTATAACTGCAGGGAGGATCAGGATGCTATCAACACTTGTTAATAGGCATCTCTGGTTGGAGCATTCTTCCCTTGGGGAGGAAGAAAAGTTTCTTCTCCTTAAGGCTCCTCTTTCCGCGGAAGGACTTTTTTGTCGTTCTGCGGGAGCGCGGTCGGTTTTTGACCTGGGCCCCACACCACCTCACGCTATGCAGCCGGAGGTGAGAGCACGGCCTCGTCAGCGACTATGGCGAGGCCCTCGACAGGCGGCCATGTTTCCCCCGCCAGAGGTACCCTGGGCGTTAAATCAACAGGTGTCTACAAAGCCGACAGCCTTGGCGGCCGAGGGATCGGCTACATTGGATGAGCACGGCCTAAGAAACCGTCGCCGTCCTGCCGCGAGCAGCCCGCTCTCCGATCACTCTCTCCCCCAACACCAGCGGAAAAGGGGCTCTGATTGTTTTCCTTTGGCTGCGGGCCGCGGGCCTTCATTGAAGCGCATGCGGCCCCACGTTTCACTTCTCATGAGGACAGAGGCTGACACCCAGTTGATGGCTGAGCCTGGGTCTGTCCGTGAGAATGTTGTGCTGTCACGTGGCTCCCTCGCCACGCGTTATGCATCTGCGAGCGGCGAGCCTGTGTTACGTCTGTCACCTTCGATGGTGGTCAGCAGGGGGACTCGAGGCCTCTTCGAAAGAATGCTCAGCGCGGGGGTTCCCCGACCTCGCCTTCGCCAGGCCGGGTATCACGTTGATGTCTCCCACTCCTGCAAGATCGGCAGTGGTCTGGCAGGCGTGCGTGATTTGGGTGGTAGTAATATCACTGCAGGGCTACGGTGTGTGGGAACCCATGGGGGCCACACACCTTGCATGTCTAGCTACGGAACAACTCCTCAGCATGTTCTGGAGGGGTGTTCAGTGGGGGAGCTTTTGTCACCTGGTTTGATGTTAGCTTCTCCCGTATCAAACTGGCCCTTTCTGTCGGGGTCCCCCCTTGGGTGCGATTGCCTCGTGTGTTGTATCAGGGACCGTCGTCCCGATTCCACGGAACGCCCTGCCCGCACGGTTGGCGGGTTCAGAGTTGGCTATGACCAGCGGGACCCAGTTGGCGGCAGGTGAGCTCTGGGATTATTGTCACATATGGCTGCAACAGTGCCGTATGTCGAGGTGGATGGAGAGAACGTTGAGGCGGGGGCTTGTCTTGCAGTTCGCACAACCCCACCCTCCGTTTTCATGTTTGGTGCAGACCCTATTGTCAGGGTCGGCAGCAGTGACAGCTCTGGCCGACGAGATCCAATCTCTGTTGGCGAAGCAGGCCGTAGTCGTGGTCCCGAGAGAGGACGCGATGTCAGGCGTCTACTCCCGTTATTTTCTGGTGCCCAAAAAAACAGGAGGTGTCAGACCTATACTGGATCTGTCTGCATTCAATCGTCTGATTGTGGCGAGACGGTTCAGAATGTTGACCGTCAAACACCTGTTAAACGCTGTCAGGGTGGGGGACTGGTTCACCTCCATAGACCTGAAGGATGCGTATTTTCACATCCCGATTTACCCTCCTCACAGGAAATACCTACGGTTCCTGTTTCAGGGCGTGGCGTACGAGTACCAGAGGTTGCCGTTCGGCTACTATCTGGCCCCCCACACATTCACCAAGTGCGTACAGACCGTGCTGGAGCCTCTATGTCGTCAAGGGATACGAATTATTTTCTACCTCGATGACATTCTGCTCCTCAGCCGGTCGGAGGAGGTCGCCAGGTCTCATACCAGGCTGGTGGTGTAATTTCTCACCAAGCTGGGTTTTGCTGTGAACTGGAAGAAGAGTACGCCTCTTCCCAGTCAACAGGTGGAGTACTTGGGCTTGGTTCTAAGCTCAAGGCCCATGAGGGCAACCCTCTCGGAGCAGCGGCGAGTGGATATCCTCGACTCGCTCGGGGGTTTCCGTCCTGGCGGGACGGTTACAGCGCTGTATGTGATGCGCCTGCTTGGTATGATGGCATCTGCTCACTCTGTGGTCCCTCTTGGCCTCCTCTTCATGGAGGAGGATACAGAGGTGGTTTTCCAGTATGAAAATAGACCCGGCGAGGGACAAGTGGAAACGGTTGAAGGTTCCCTTGTCAGTACTGGGGGATCTCGACCACTGGGGGAGGCCTGGTACCCTCACCAGCGGGGTCCCCATGGGCAGCAGGCGGTCACACATCACGGTCTTCACCGACGCCTCCCTCACGGGATGGGGGGGGACGTGTCAGACCAACGCAGTGAGGGGCAGCTGGACGATCCATGCTGCCCGGTCTGCCATGCACATCAATGTGTTGGAATTGAAGGCGGTCCTCCTGGTCCTCAAGCGGCTCGACCACTTGGTGATGGGCGAGCACGTCTTGGTCAGGACGGATAGCATGACAGCAGCGGCGTATATCAACAGACAGGGTGGAGTACGCTCCATCCGTCTGCACCGGGCGGCGTTCGAGCTCTGGCTGTGGGCGTCTCGCAATCTGCGCAGCCTGAGGGCGCTCCACATCCCTGGCAGGGACAATGTGGGTGCAGATGTGATGTCGCGGGCGGTCCTTGTTAGCAGACAGTCCCACCAGTGCCCCTTGTGGTTCTCGGTCAGTCGGGGGGACGATCCTCCCTTGGGGGTGGATGCCTTCTCGATGTATCCATGGCCGCCCGGGCTTCTGTGCGCTTTTCCTCCCATACATCTGATAGGTCAGTTGTTGGAGCGGGTACGTTGGGAGCGCAGGACCTTGATCCTGATTGCGCCGGACCGGGGCGCAGCTATGTGGTTCCCGGTCCTGATCCAGCTCTTGATAGCCCCGCCGTGGCCTGTTCCTTTGTCGTCGCGGGCCTTCTCTCAAGTGCACAGGTCTCTGTGGCAGTTCCCTGTGCTGGGCCAGCCGCTGATGGTTTGGCTGGTGAGAGGGTGAGTCTGGAGAGGATGGACCCTTCGGTGGTTGACACCATCCGGAACGCGCATTCTCCCTCCACTATCGCGCTTTACGCGGGTAGGTGGCGTATTTTCCAAGAGTGGTGTAAGGTGGGGGGCCGTGACCCGGTGTCCTGCCCCCTGGACGCTGTCCTTACCTTCCTTCAGTCTATCCTTGATAGACTGGCGGCTTCGACGGTGAGGGTATATGCTGCGGCTATATCCTCTTGTCATGAGGGGTTTGAGGGCGTTGCGTTGTTCAGCCACCCTCTTGTGAAGCGTTTCCTGCTTGGCGCTCTGCGCCTTAAGCCAGTGAAATGTTCTCTGGCTCCGAGTTGGGATCTTCAATTGGTCCTCGATCGGTTGTCCAAGGCCCTGTTTGAGCCTCTTGAGCGAGCGCCTTTGGAACAGCTGTCATTCAAGACTGCGTTCCTGCTGGCCATCACCTCCGCTAAGCGCGTGGGTGAGCTCTGTGCTCTCTCGGTGCGGCCTGAGTGTCTGTCTATTCGTTTCGATAGCGGTGCCACTCTGAGGCCTAATCCAGTCTTTGTGCCAAAAAATATCCGGAGTTCTTTCCGCTCCAGGGATATTATGGTTCAGGCGTTCATCCGCCTTCTCACGCTAGTGAGTTAGAGGCGAGCCTTCACCTGTCATGTCCGGTCCGGGCTTTGGGGATTTACCTCAGCCGTACTCAGGACCTCAGGGCTACCGATCAGCTTTTTGTCTGTTACGGTGGCTCTCGCGCTGGTAAGGCACTGTCGAAACAGCACCTGTCCCATTGGTTGTGCGAGGGCTTTGCCCTTTGCTACACGTTGGCTGGGCTGGCCCCCCCTGGGGGCGTCAGGGCGCACTCCACTCGTGGGGTGGTGGCCTCTGCCGCCCTGTTAGGAGGGGCCTCGGTGGAGGACATCTGTGCTGCGGCCTCATGGTCCTCCCCGGGTCCCTTCGTACGGTTTTACCTCATGGACATGACTGGGGATTCTGTATCCCAGGCGGTTCTGAGGTCTGGAACCTCACCTTCTTCCCGCCTTTCGGTGGGTTAGCAGGGATGTGTGGGTGTGGACCACGAGGTGTTGTGTCACACGTGGTCCCGCCTGTGCTGTGCGTTTGGAGGTTCTAGTTCCCTCTTTTCGCACTTGGGTGGAGTTGACTGCCGCACCCTCTTCACTAGGAAGGAGGGGTGACGGGACTCCCCTCCCCCCTGATGTGGGCTTACGGGTCCTAAGGGGGTACATTTGTCGGGCCTCGCGTCCGCTCTACCCCATATCTCGATATGGCTTAAGAGCGGGAGGCGATGCCAGTACGAGTATATAACGATAGGTTATGTATATAACCTAGTTATATGAGTACTGGCTAAGCGTCCCGCTCTTAGCGTGCCCTGAAGTCCCTTGGGGTTTTTTTTCTGATGGAAAACTCTTCCCGAGGAAGGGTGAGTGGTGACCACGCCCGGTGTCTTGTAGTGGGCCACTGGGGCGGGGCCTGGTCAAGTGCAAGGGTGTTTTGTTTTCGTTCATGTAGTACAGTAGGTACTAGGAGATGAGGTATATCTTGATATGGCTTAAGAGCGGGACGCGATGCCAGTACTCATATAACTAGGTTATATACATAACCTTTCGTTAACCCTTTCACTACCACACTACCACACTACAGAAGGTTAACCTTTCACTACCACACTACAGAAGGTTAACCTTTCACTACCACACTACAGAAGGTTAACCTTTCACTACCACACTACAGACGGTTAACCTTTCACTACCACACTACAGAAGGTTAACCCTTTCACTACCACACTACAGACGGTTAACCTTTCACTACCACACTACAGAAGTTTAACCCTTTCACTACCGTACTACAGACGGTTAACCTTTTCACTACTACGCTACAGAGGATTAACCCTTTCACTACAACACTACAGACGGTTAACCTTTCACTACCACACTACAGATGGTTAACCCTTTCACTACCACATTACAGAAGGTTAACCTTTCACTACCACACTACAGATGGTTAACCCTTTCCCTACCACACTACAGACGGTTAACCCTTTCACTACCACACTACAGATGGTTAACCTTTCACTACCACACGACAGAAGGTTAACCGTCTGTCGTGTGGTAGTGAAAGGGTTAACAATAGTAAGAGAAGAAAGGGCAAAATGTCGCAGGTGGAGAAGCTTCTCAAGCTGCTTCAGACGCAGCTCCTCCATTAGCCACACATTACTGTTAACAGCATTATGATGATCTGATTTGCTCGCTGTTGATTTGATCATATGCTTGTTACTAGTGTGGCCATCGCACAAAGACATCCCTCATGCACGTCCTCCTTCAGGTGCACACGCGCACACACACACACACACACGTGCACACGCACACACACACATACGATGTCACACACACACACACGTACACACACGCACAACACACACATGCACGCACACACGCACACACACACACACACACACGCACAGGCACACGCACACACACACACACGCACACACACGCACACACACATGTCGTTTATTTTTAAATACAATATTTGAATTCATCAAATACAAAAGG
The DNA here is from genome assembly GCF_963971535.1 of Notolepis coatsorum. Classification (NCBI taxonomy): domain Eukaryota; kingdom Metazoa; phylum Chordata; class Actinopteri; order Aulopiformes; family Paralepididae; genus Notolepis; species Notolepis coatsorum. The sequence continues at coordinate 823,837 of NW_028173062.1, forward strand.
ACATCCCATTTTTATCCAATTTATATCAGGGCTGAAAAATATCATAGTTTGTCTTGTTTGAAATATGATAGTGTGTATTTGATTTAACACTGAAATATGATAGTGTGTATTTGATTTAACACTGAAATATGATAGTGTGTGTTTGATTTAACACTGAAATATGATAGTGTGTGTTTGATTTAACACTGAAATATGATAGTGTGTGTTTGATTTAACACTGAAATATGATAGTGTGTGTTGGATTTAACACTGAAATATGATAGTGTGTGTTGGATTTAACACTGAAATATCATAGTGTGTGTTTGATTTAACACTGAAATCTGATAGTGTGTGTTTGATTTAACACTGAAATCTGATAGTGTGTGTTTGATTTAACACTGAAATATGATAGTGTGTGTTTGATTTAACACTGAAATCTGTTTAATCCATGTAACAGAAGGCCAGAGGGAACTCTAGCCTAAATGTAAAAACATATGCAATATGGGGAGAGAAATGTGTTTATATTTGTAGAGCCTGCAATTACTTTATAAAACATACTTACATATAATTAGTCTATCAGTTAATCAGCTAATCAGTTAGTTAGATAGTACATTATAACACTACCTTATGCATACTGCACCTTATGTGACACTGTGAATACTGTATTTTTTCAGTTAGTTAGTTAGTAGTAAATTATATTGACTTATTTGTTTACACTGCTTGTGTTGTTTTTACTACCTGTACCCCCCCCCCCCCCCCATCCCCCATGCTGCTATGATGCCTGAATTTCCCCAAGGGGATCAATAAAGGAATATCTTATCTTGTCTTATCTCATCTTGTCATTTTAAGGCACTGTGAACCAAACGTAAGTATTTGAAGAGTTACGACACTTTGAATAGTAAATATTTTAACAAAATTGCAGGCCCTTATATTGTAAACAACAACAACAACAACAACAACAACAGCAACAACAACAAAATTCAACCAGGAACTTGTCAGGGAGCTTTCTAGCTTCAAATGAAGTTCCTGTGATCAAAATGTTTCCTGTGATCCAGTTTATTAGTTGTTTATTGACTTATATACCATATAAAATATACCATGTAATATTTTCACATCCGATATTGAAATGTCTCTCCAAGGATTACATAATACAACTTTAAAATGACATAGTGCAACTTTAAAACGACATAATACAACTTTAAAATGATATAGTGCAATTATAAAACTACATAGTGGAACTTTAAAATGGTGCAACGTTAATGAAGTTTGGTTTTCAGCCCAACCTCTCAGTTTCCTCCCTATCTACAATCCACACCAGTCAGCAAATGCTTTAGACTTAAAGACTTTAGATGAAAAGTTAATTATTTTGCCTTTAAATGATAAAGTAATCATTAGCTTTTGAAAAGCGCTCTCTGTCCCTTTAAGAAGGTGACGTGTCCTAATCTGATTAGCCGCTCATTACTTCAACATGGCTGTAAACAACTTAGTTTATATTCTCTCCACAGGAAGCAGAGTCTCAAGATGAGTGGCTCAATGTTGCTTTAGACAGCAACTTTACAAAAAGCATTTTAGTCGCTGGGGTAATTGTGCTTGGTCAAGAGAAATGGTCTGAGAGAAACACAACAAATGGAAGCTAAGCAGAATATTTTGTTCCCTCAACTTGTCTAAAGCCTCATCTGTAGTCAATCATACTTCTTCAAGTGTTTTACAATAAAAACTGCAAAAAGCTACAGTAAGCATTTTCTACCACAAGCAACATTCAAACATTCACTGTTGTCAATTTGTGACCATATTTTACCAAGAGAAATGGAATGACAGTTTTGAGTAAAGGCAATAAAGATGTTCTCAGAAAATAATTAGTTTCAGTTTATCAAATAAGCATAGTGTAAATAAAGTCAGAGAGAGAGAGAAACAGGGAGTGGGAGAGGGAGCGGGAGAGAGAGAGAGACTGTACAACAGACCACATTCTCACCCTCAGCACCCTAATCGACAACCAAATAAATAAAAATTAAAGCAAAGTATACTCCTGTTTCGTTGACTTCCAAAAAGCTAAGGGCCCTTTCTCACTCACTGCTCTGGGTCGAATCAGAACCGGCTCGCATCAGAAAAGGGTGTGTCTGTCTGAGTGAGAACGCTGTCCCCCGTCCCCGCCCCCCGCTGATTCGTCCCTGGGGGCGCTGAACCTGGGCCGGTGAAATAGGTGGTCTCGGGTGCGCACTAGTGGGGGCGGGGGGCGTGACACACACAACGTCGCATGTGGAGCCTCACAGCTCAGTGGATGAAAACATGAAGCCACGTTACAAAGCACAAAGCGCAACACTTCCCTGGCTCGCATTAGGCCTGGCAATTTTGTTTGCCATTGCTATGTCTATACATTGTTCGAATGCATTTATTTCTATTAGACCAGTGGTGCCCAACCAGTCGGCCGTGGTCGACCAGTAGATCAATGACATGCAATATAATTGCCACAAGCGATGGGATAATGTTAGCTTCTGAACAGGCTAAGCTAACTAGCGTTAGCCGTTAGCTTAGCGTTAGCCGTTAGCTTAGCGTTAACCATTGCTGTCTACTATACTTTCTTGTTCAAATGCATTTATTTCTATTAGACCAGTGGTGCCCAACCAGTCGGCCGTGGTTGACCAGTAGATCAATGACATTCAATATAATCGATGCGAGCAATGTTACTAGTAAAAGGCTAAGCTAACTAGCGTTAGCTTAGCGTTATTGTTAACCCTAGGGTGACCATATTTTGATTTCCAAAAAAGAGGACATGCCCCCCCAGCCTCGAGATACTTAATGATACTCAGGCATGCGTTGCTCATAGGACGACTGGTTGCACTATGTTTTAATGACGCCGCGTGCGCACGCTCCCGCGCATGCGCATAGATGTTCCCTCGCATAGCACAGACTAAAGACAGTGCCTAATTGCCTCTACGAATGGAATGTAACACATTTCATTCACAAGTTTTGTGTGAATGTATCTGAGAACGTATTTGAACACACCTGACGACCGGCCATATTGTTATGCAAAGTAGTACTTAGCGAGTTGGCGCATCAGTCGGGTGCAGCGCATTCCTGTGTGCACGCGTGTGCACATCCGTGCATGTGCATGCTTCTGCTCACAGACTGGTTGCACTGCACCCGACTGAATCGAGGTCCCATGAGCAACGCATGCCGATACTCAACGTTTACTCAAAGATGCATTATTGTTTTAATATATTTAAAGTATGCCTCCTCTCTATGGATATACAATTATTATTTATATTATTTTACTGTATATAACACAACACTATCTCTCTATAACCAAAGACACACCAAACCAAAGTTAACAATCAGCATGCTTGATGATTATGCCAAGAATTATCTGACAAATCTCAATGGCACAATAATTACTTAAAAATCAACCTGTAACAAAATAATAGCTCTCTTTTCAAGTCTTACTGGACAAAAATAAATAACAAAATATATGAAATAATAGAAAATAGAAAATCCTGTTAAAAAATATCTTTTTCAGACAAATCGTTTTTTTTGCCATGTTTCAATGAGATATTATGCAATGGTTTCTGCTGTCTCATTTGGTGTATTTAACCTCGATTCATTTTGTTTGCATGCCACCCATCTTCCAGTCAAAGTACTATTATGATTGGGAATATTGTCACTGCTCCGTGGTTACTCCTGTCTGTAGAAACACCACAGTACTGGATTTGATTTGAGTGCTTCATGTGTGACATCAATCGAGTCGAGTGGGGCGCTATAACACATTGGCTTCGGATTTAGTGCGCGCACTAGTGAACTTCGCCTCCCATTTGTTCCGACGGGTCGGTACATTTGGAATTTCTTCTGCAGTTCATCTGTAAAAGTACATTCTTTGGCATTGTGAATGTGAGCTGCGCTCCACTCTGTCCCCTCTTCCTCTGTTTGTGTGTGAGTGTAGTTGTAGAGCCGCCCACAAAGCTTCTCAGGGATTACGTCACACACGCAACAGATTACCGTAGTATTCTGTGCAATGCGCCAGTCAATTTAAGTATATGCAAACGGTCCGTGAAAGCCGGACATTTTCATGCATTTATAAACCCCCCCCCGGACGGCCCGGACAGGGCGTGAAAAGAGGACATGTCCGGCCAAAAGAGGACGTTTGGTCACCCTAGTTAACCCTGCAAAACGATCAAAAGCGGACTCTACAACAGAGTTCCATTCGTGAGAAAAGGGGGGTGGGTTATATTGACAAGGTTCAAATATAACTTCATATTTATTAGTTATTTGTTTCTTTATATCAACATCCAGTCTCCAGTCTTCGTGTTAACACTTCCTGTGTTTACATTTCGAGCATGACATCATCGACTACGGCAAGCGTACAAGCTCAAAACGCAAACCGTAAACAAAACCCAGAGCGCACCAAGACTGAAGTGTGTACACAAACTAGAGGGGGGAGAGGGGGGGGGGGGGGGGAGTTCGGCACAGAACTCGGAATGAGGACGGCACCGAGCTGATTCGACCCCGATGTTGAGTGAGAAAGCCCCCTTTTAAGACTCAATTTGGCACGAGGGTCTGCTGTACAAGCTGTTAGAAAGTGGCATTGGAGGGGAAACCTACGACCTCATAAAGTCAATGTACACCAACAACACATGTGCTGTGAGGATTGAGGAAAAAGACACAGACTTCTTTCCTCAAAGCCGTGGGGTTAGAGAGGGGTGCAGTTTGAGTCCAACCCTCTTCAACATATATATCAATGAACTGGCAAAAACATTGGAACAAACTGCAGCACCTGGCATCCCCCTAGCAAACACAGAAGTCAAATGCCTACTGTTTGCAGATAACCTGGTGCTGCTGTCCCCAACAAAAGAAGGGCTACAGCAGCACCTTGATCTTCTGCACAAATTCTCCCAGACATGGCCACTGACAGTAAATCTAACCAATCCTAAAGTTATGATATTCCAAAAAAGGCCCAGCCTACAACAACACAAACACAAATTCCTCCTAGACACAATTTCCCTAGAATACACAAAAAACTACACCTATCTCGGCCTAAACATCAGCGCCACAGGGAAATTCAACCAAGCTGTGAACGACCTGAGACTGAGAGACAAAGCAAGAAGGGCTTTTTATGCTATCAAAAGGAACATCAAGCTAGACATTCCAATCAAAATCTGGCTAAAAATATTAGACTCTGTCATAGAACCCATTTCCCTGTATGGTTGTGAAGTCTGGGGCCCACTTGCAATCCAAGACTTCACCAAATGGGATAAACAGCCAATTGAGACTCTGCATGCAGAATTTTGCAAATCCATTCTCCGCACCCAACAGAAAACACCAAATAATGCATGCAGAGCAGAACTAGGAAGATACCCATTAATTATCAAAATCCAAAAAAGAGCATTTAAATTCTATAATCACCTAAAATAAAGCTACCCAGACACACTCCATAACAAAGCCCTCACCTACAGAGAGACCCTTGAGAGATGCCCACTTAGCCAGATGGTTCTATCGGACTCTGCTCACAAACACATACATAGCCACCAGACAGAAACCACACTGGACTCAACCAAATGATAAGAAAACAAAGAGAAAACTATTTGACACATTGGAAAGAATCAACCCAAAACCAGAGCAAATTGAAATGCTATTTGGCCCTAAACAGAGAGTACACAGTGGCAGAATACCTGAGCACTGTGACTGACCCAAAACTAAGAAGATCCTTGACTAGGTACAGACTCAGCGAGCACAGCCTAGCCATTGAGAAAGGCCGCCATAGGCAGACCTGGCTCCCAAGAGAAGACAGACTGTGCACCCACTGCACACAAGAAGAGGTGGAAACTGAGCTCCACTTCTTAACAACCTGCCTACTATACCAAGACATCAGAGACATATACTTCAACAGTGCCCACTATACCAAGACATCAGAGACATATACTTCAACAGTGCCCACTATACCAAGACATCAAAGACATATACTACAACCTGCCCACTATACCAAGACATCAGAGACATATACTTCAACCTGCCCACTATACCAAGACATCAGAGACATATACTTCAACAGTTCCCACTATACCAAGAGATCCGAGACATATACTTCAACCTGCCCACTATACCAAGACATCAGAGACATATACTTCAACCTGCCCACTATACCAAGACATCAGAGACATATACTTCAACCTGCCCACTATACCAAGACATCAGAGACATATACTTCAACCTGCCCACTATACCAAGACATCAGAGACATATACTTCAACCTGCCCACTATACCAATACATCAGAGACATATACTTCAACCTGCCCACTATACCAAGACATCAGAGACATATACTTCCCACAAATTGCAAACACCCAAAGAGACTTTGAAAACATGGACAATAACTCAAAACTCCCATACCTACTGGGAGAAATACAACAATGTGCAAACACAGCAGCAAGATTTGTGAGCTGCTGTGACAAGAAACGGACATCCAACGGAATACAACCACCATAAAGACTGTCAATCACACAATAAAATCCTTCTGTACTGTACTGATTACTTCTGATTTCTCTGTTTGATTGTTTTGTTTTGTTTGGAGCTGCATGCAGGAGTAGTACAGAGGGTGGGTGACCCTTACTGCCATTTTGTCACATTTTGAAACATAGTAATAATATATTGTTTATAATACTGTATTTCCTCAAGTGATCAAGTTCTGTACTGTTCTGAGAGATGGGGAGAAGGAGAGAGAGAGAGTGAGAGAGAAAGAACTTATACTACTACATACTACAACTTTAAGACTACATACCACAACTTTAAGACTACATACTACAACTTTAAGACTACATAATGCAACTTTAAAACTACATACTACAACTTTAAGACTACATACTACAACTTTAAGACTACATAATGCAACTTTAAAACTACATACTACAACTTTAAGACTACATACTACAACTTTAAGACTACATAATGCAACTTTAAAACTACATACTACAACTTTAAGACTACATAATGCTACATTGAAACTACATACTACAACTTTAATGAAGTTCTGTTTTCACTATAAACCCCTAACATTACCTTTAGCCCCGCCCCTGTCCCAGCCCTGACCTTTAACCCTGCCCCTGTCCCAGCCTTGACCTTTAGCCCCGCCCCTGCCCCAGCCCTGACCTTTAGCCCCACCCCTGCCCTGACCTTTAGCCCCACCCCTGTCCCAGCCAGACAAACCTCTCAGTTTCCCCACTATCTGCAATTCACACCCATCATCGCGCGTATAATCAAGCGTATTCCCAATTCAGACAAATTTAAGGAAACTTCTAAATACTACAAACATGGTAATCCGTTAGACTATAAATGAAAAGTTAATTATTTTGCCTTTAAATGATAAAGTAATCATTAGCTTTTGAAAAGCGCTCTGTCCCTTTAAGAAGCTGACGTGTCCTAATCTGATTAGCCGCTCATTACTTCAACATGGCTGTAAACAACTTAGTTTATATTCTCTCCACAGGAAGCAGAGTCTCAAGATGAGTGGCTCAATATTGCTTTAGACAGCAACTTTACAAAAAGCATTTTAGTCGCTGGAGTAATTGTGCTTGGTCAAGAGAAATGGTCTGAGAGAAACACAACAAATGGAAGCTAAGCAGAATATTTTGTTCCCCCAACTTGTCTAAAGCCTCATCTGTAGTCAATCATACTTCTTCAAGTGTTTTACAATAAAAACTGCAAAAAGCTACAGTAAGCATTTTCTACCACAAGCAAAATTCAAGCATTCACATATTTTAGCAAGAGAAATGGAATGACAGGCAAGAAAGACGAAACAGGGAGAGGGAGAGGGAGAGAGGGAGAGAGAGAGAGAGAGTGAGAGAGAGAGAGAGAGAGAGAGCATGAGAGAAAGAGCGAGAGAGAGAGAGTGAGAGAGAGAGAGAGAGCGAGAGAGAGAGAGAGAGGGAGAGAGAGAGAGAGAGTGAGAGAGAAGAGAGAGAGAGAGAGAGAGAGAGAGAGAGAGAGAGAGAGAGGGAGAGGGGAGAGAGAGAGAGAGTGAGAGAGAGCATGAGAGAGAGAGAGAGAGAGAGTGAGAGAGAGAGAGCAAGAGAGAGAGAGAGAGGGAGAGGGAGAGAGAGAGTGAGACAGAGATGAGAGAGCATGAGAGAGAGAGAGAGAGAGAGAGAGAGAGAGAGAGAGAGAGAGAGAGAGAAGAGAGAGAGAGAGAGAGAGAGATGAGAGAGAGAGAGAGAGAGAGAGAGGCAGCATGCAGGAGTAGTACTGAGGGGGTGGATGACCCTTACCGCCATTTTTGTCCTGCGGTTCTGGAAACCAGGTCTTGACCTGCGCGTCGGTCATCTTGAGCGCCTTGGCCAGCGTGGCTCTCTCTCCGCGGAGGCCAGGTACTTCTGCCGGTGGAAGCGCTTCTCTCCAGCTCGCAGATCTGCACCCGGTCTGAACGACTGTGCGCGGCTTTTTCCTCTTGGGCGGGAGTTCTGTTCTGATAGGGGTGGCCGATCCTCCGGGTGACGGAGAAAGGGCGAGAGAGAGCTGCTGAGGTGGGGTGTGAGGGTGAGGGGGAGGGGGAGTGAAGGGGGTGAGGGGGAGGGTGGGGGGTGAGGGGGAGGGGTGAGGGGGGTGAGGGGTGAGGGTGGGGGGTGAGGGGTGAGGGGTAGAGGGGGAGGGGTGAGGGGGAGGGTGGGTGGGGGTGAGGGTGAGGGTGAGGGTGAGGGTGGGGGGTGGGGGTGGGGGTGGGGGTGAGGGTGTGGGGGTAGGGGTGGGGGTAGGGATGAGGGTGGGGGTAGGGGTGAGGGTGGGGGTGGAGAGAACATTTGGATAATTTAAATGTTAAAGTGATCAGAGTGCCACGACACAATAACACCTCTTCAAACTCTCTATTTTGTTTCCGTATTTGTATTTGTACATTTGCATGTAGCCTATTTTCTCAATTTAGGTTGTCAGGCCCATGTGTGATAACTGTCCAAATTATAAACAAACCAACAAACAGACAGAACAGCACAGTATTGTAGGACAACTGGAGACATAACACTGCTTTTAGAGTAAAGGCCTAGAAACTCATATACCTGCTAACCCTAACCCACCAGACCTCTACATAACTAACCCACCAGACCTCTACATAACTAACACCACCAGACCTTTACATAACTAACCCACCAGACCTCTACATAACTAACCCACCAGACCCTCTACATAACTAACCCACCAGAC